>NC_073256.2:92515000-92597500 GCF_029289425.2 Pan paniscus | reverse complement strand
ATTTTAGCAACATTTTACTCAGAAAACAGGCTCTCATGTTATGAAAGATGAATAACAAAAAACATCATCGTGAACTATAGTGGTTCCTTCCAATTGATACACCTTGCAAGATCCCTATTCTGTTATTTATTTTAAGCAATTTTTACTATACCTCTGGGAAGGCAGACTCTCTCCGTCCTTCACTTGAGCAGTTTGATAATTACCACGTTCACTAAAAGTAATTAGCTATCAAATAAAATGAAATCCATCTGCCTATGTTCCAGCAGAAAAATACACTTACATTGAACAAAGAAGGTGATAAGCTAATTAAATAGCGATAGTAAATGACCACTGAAGACACCAAAAAACAAACAGCAGCGAAGTCAGAGCCATTCATTACTAGGACTGAACAAGGTTAGCCATGATTTCATTTTTAGGAGTGTAGGTTAAGTTGTTTGTTACCATCCTGACAACTTGCCTAACAGGGTACTTGACAGGAACTGCATATATTAACAGTCAACTTTACCACCCCCAAAACACGCTTCTTCCAGGTTTGCTTGTAGTACGCAAACATGATTCTCACCTCATTAGAGATGGGAAACTAAATGATCAGTAGGCAGAAACCTGTGGGTACAGCATAACTCCTATAGGAATGTAAAAGATCTTTGCTTTGTTTCAAGTACCCAATATAATGCAGTGGCTGATAATAACCTATTACACAGCCATTTTTATGAGCTAGATAGTTGGCTGGGAAACTGAAGGACAGCTCAGGATAGAAAAGGGACTTGTAAAAGCCTGTGCCTTTTTTGAAGATGTTTTTAGAGGCAAGTAAAGTTGACTGCAAAAGGAACAGACCAGAAGTCTAATGGCTGGCTGACAGTAATTCATTCTTGAACAAGGGAAGGCTCACTACCAAATGATCATGACAAGGACTGTGATGGAGGTCTGGTGGGCGGAAGGAAGAATTAACCAGGAGAAGGTGAATAAAGTTTAATTATCAATGCATAGCTCTAGAGGGAATGATCATGAGACTTCATAGAGCCATCTTGTTAATATTGGTCATAGTCTTACCTCCATGCTAAATGCAACATGTGAGTGTTAAAAAAAAAAAAAGGAGAGACAGAAAAACTGCATGCTTCTTTTTCTTTAGCTAAGAAATAATAAAAAAATAAAAAATAAAAATAAAAAACCTCCATAGTTTCTTAATTGATCTTTACCCAACCGAGAAAGCTTAGCATTCAAGATAATGTGAAGTCAACATCACTCCTTCTTTGACCCTTATCCTTATCACATTACCCTCAATTAACTTAGGGTATTATTGGCTGCTCCTCTTTTTAACTTTGCTACACTCAACTCTTCTCTGACCTACTTTGATATAACTTCTACAGTTGTAATAGTGATAGACTCTAAGGAGTTTACATGATGTTAGAAAACAATCTCCCAACATCCTTAATGGCAATGGGGAACTGCTGCTAAACATTCCATTTTTAAATAAGGAAACCGAGTCCTAGGAGTGTTATGACTCAATGGCAGATGAGCTAGAGGAGACTAAATTTTACAGCTGTCACTCCAATTTATCTTCTGGTTTAACTGAATCAATTTCAGGGGTTAAATAATTCAAATATTTAAGATGCAAAAAGAAAAGAAAATCCTGGAAAATAATATTTTATTTCCAGAAAAAAACTGACAGCAAGTACACACATTTTACTGAAGAATGGCTCACACATTAAAAATAAATTTAAATAAAAATGGCCCAAGCATTACTGGTATATGATAAGAATGAATGAATAAACTCTCTGATCTTTAATCCAATTTTAGTAATAGATGTCTAGATTCCTGGGACTTAGACCTAGCCCTAGGGAAAACTGTGAAGTAATAGATATGCCTTTGGGGGCCCACAAGCATAACTCCCTTGCCTTTATTCCTACAATTCTATGTCTGGGATTGCCTTTCCACTTGCCTGTTTATAAAAATTTATTGGCAAGAAAGAACTGAAGAAATGAATAAAGTAGTATGAAAAAGGTTCAATATATACTAGATTCAATAATTTTTTAGGTTTCTTCCTGCTATGATATTCTGATTTCACCACAGTATATGCTATTTTCCATTCGACAGTTAAAGGAATTAGTATCTAATTATAAAATTTCAGGCCTGAGTGATTCAGGTGGAGGAGGCTTTACTTGCATTGCTAAAATATTACATTGGTAGCCAGCTTCCTTTGCCTACTCACAAAACCAACCTTAGTTCTAGATCTCATAACAGTACAACTTCCTCATAAATAATTTTACCCTCTTTCACCTAATTTTCCCCCTAAATCTGAGGAAATTACTGGCTTACCTGTCTTCGACATGAAAATTTAAGACAAGATAAATTTTAAGGAACGGAGACATGAAAAAATAGCAATTGTGGTTAGAAAGCAAGATGGAGCAATAGTTGTTGACTTAGGTTTTCCCATCATGAAGGGTCTACATGTTTTTATCTAGGGTTACATAATGAAGTAATAAAGATTTTTAGAAGACTGCAATAGGGATCCCAAATAATCCTAAATCAAAGATTATCAGGAATTTTTAAAAAAATTCAACATCTTGAGGCAAAAAGCTGAGTTAAATAATGAGCTAATCTAAAAATTTTGGGAAAAGAGATGTAGATTAAGAATAATAAGCTATGTGCATTTGGCTTACTAGTAAAATAAATAAGCCTATAAAAATTTGCAGTAAAAATATCAGTAGCCAGAAAACCAGAAATAGAGGAGAAAAGCTGAACAGCAATAGAGATGTAGAGTAAGTAGTGGTAATTTACAATTAAATGAGTGTCAAATTTTATCTTTTATCTAGTTATACTGTTAAATATACATTCTTTCCCATTTCCCAACTCCTACTGCAGTTCTCAGAAATTTCACATAGAATTAAAAATGTTTCTGTAAATAATCTCATACTACCATCATTTTGTTGGATTTTCTTTCTCTGAAATAGCTACCTTGTCCTGATAGTAATACTTTCAGAAGAAAATGCCTGCTTCTTACCGCACTCATATGTAGTTCATTTTCTCCAAGTTTCTTTGACTGAGGTCCCTCAAGTTTATATTTGAGGTTGGAAATGAAAATAATTATGTACATGGGGCCAAAGACAATTGTGCTAAAATTATTAAGGACTTACTCTTATCTAGATTTACCCCAAATGTGCTAGTAAATTACATTGAAGTATGAGAAAAATGCAAAAGGCATGTTCTAAAGTTCCATTTAAGGAAATCAGCTTAGGCAGTATTTCCAAACACTAATGGAACATTTAAAATCAGACACTGCTTAAAATGATAAAGTAAATAAGTTAAAAATAGAAAAGCAAATAATTTTTTAATTCACTTTGAGTGTAATCCCAAAGCCAGCTAACACTCTAAAGGATAAAATATAAATTTAAAGTTTTCTAATTTTTCCAGGTATACAAACATACATTGATATTCTATGGCCATTTTCCCTTTTTTACATATGATCATGATACAAAAACTAGGATGTGAACAAAAATTAAAGAAAAAAATAATTCATCTTATTAAAAAGTGAGCAAAGCAATAGTAGGTAGTGCTACTGAACACAGGGCTGGCCACTGTTTAGGAAGCAGGCATACATGATGAATATTACCCTTGAAAGGGCCTTCTTAGTAATTTTGAAGGAATAAAAAATTTGCAGATTTCTTGGAAGATAAGAAAGTTTTGTGAGCATTAAAACCGATATCCAACCAGAAAAACAATTCTACCTCCCAAAATAAAATAAAGTGTATGTTTAAACCAGGAAATTCAGAAGTTGATAAATACTAAAACCGAACATTTTTACACTGCAATTAAGCTAATTTTGGGGCGTAGCCTTTGAATAAACTCTTATGTTCATCTTACATTCACTGAAGCGATTTTTAGTGATTTCCTTCTAATCAAAATCTTGGAACCTACTTTCAAAGGGATGGGACATCCTTAAAATGAAGGCTTTTCCATAACTAAATCTTATTAAAAAGGAGCCAAGGGGAACTTGTCATATTCTCAAAGATGTTCATATTGATAACAAATTGTAGCAAGAGCCCAGGGCTTGTAAGAAACGCAGAAATATTTTACTTATAATGTTCTTTTGATTTTGCCTTAACTGGTATGTTTATCTCTCCCATTAAGCAAAGAAGATAATTGTTTGGTGACAGATAATATAGTAGAAAATGATCATGGGAAGATAGAGAACCACAGCTCTACTGAGCTGGTTGAAATAGTCAGCACTACCCACCATAAGTAAATTAACCTAATAAAGACATGAACTGAAAGTGCAGGAACTCAGGCGCTCAGGTGGGGCCCCACTGGTAATTCTGCTGTGTTAATGTTTAAAATCTCTCACAAAGGACTAAGTTGAGAGAAATTGAAAATTTCAGTAGGTAGCAATGTTCATGGAGCTTTTCTCTTTATAACACTCCCCAGTCTGTTACAGTCCACGATTTAATAAAGCAGCAGATATAACAGATGTGAGTTCCTGGGTACCTCGTGTGTTTAAAGATACTCCTAGCCGTGGTGTGACTGCCTCCAACATCTTCTCACTAATGCTATTGCGAATAGGGCCTGTATTTTTGGGAGAGGATATAATTTATGGTGAATAGAATGAGGAAAATGTTAGTCTATTTAAATATTTCATAAACATCTCTTTTCCTCCTTTCTCACTTTCTTTCACCTAGGCCCTCTGGGTGCCCATATCAGAATGACTGACCAAAGGGCAGTTGGCAGAAGGACAACTGTCCTAACAAAGGCCTTCAGACTCAGTGGAGAAAAAACAAGGTGCTTTGACCACCACTTATTGGGATGACAACACAGTCATCATCAATCAAAGTAGACTTGTAGATTAAAGGTACAGATATTTCAACTGTTTTCAGCCCATGTAAAGATATCAAAACTCTTCTATTTTACATAACTGATCATAGAAATCTTTCCATATAAGATATTTTTCTGAGTCAATAATCAGTGGTATATAAAATGGGACCAGAAAATAACAAGACTCATACCATATGCAAAAAAAAAAAAAAAAAATCTGTCATTGCATTATTCTTCAAACACCTGTATTTTACTTAAATAAAATGTACAACCAAAACACTTAATTATAGCTCTAACATTTAAGGCTCCAAAATTGTCTAGATAATGAAGCCCAAAGTACCTTTGGGGTGAGGGAAGTTGGTATGACAGTTCAAGGAAGGGACATGGCAGACATTTTCTTGGTGACATTCTTTATATGTATAGTTCCATTCTGCTTCTCTCAAAAACCAGCTGACTCAGAACAGAAAACCAGATAAGCTAGCGGTGGCTGAGGGGCCATAGGATGTCATTGTTTTCACACCTCCCAAACTAAAAGTTAAAATAGGAATAACTTAAGATCACAGTGGCAATTTTGTTTTTTGTAAGAAAATCATGGAATTGAAAAGTTTGAAATTTATGTAAAAATTCAACTTGTAAAAATGAAAAAAGCTTTCCTTATTTTTTGTAAATGTAGATATATATATATATAAAATTAGTGAATTCTAGATGTCCCTTTAACATGTTAAATTTTCCTTTTAAAAAGAAAAAAATCATCGATAATTTAGAAAACAAAACTTACTTAAATTATAAAAGAACCATGTTTTCCTATTTTGGGTGATATATAACTTTCATTATATTTTTGGCTACATGATTGGCTAGCACATTATATTCCATTTCTTTAACATAATATAATTGAATACCTATACTTATTCACAAAATCTAAACTGTGCAAACTGCATATCTTTTGATGAACACACAATTAGATTCAGCATCTGAGGTTGCCTCAAACAGCTTTACAAATTTGTTATGCCTTAAGTAGAAACTTTAGCTGGGGCTAGGGGTGAGGGAAGAAAGGCATGAAGTAATATTAATGTATTTCTAAGGTTGCTGAATTTATTTAAATAACAAGTAGCAATGGATGTTACAAAACTCAAAATTGTATAGTAATGCTAAATTCTGTACTATCACAGAAGTCATATTTTTAGTTGTTGAACTTCAAACATAAGTCCTATTAATCTGCTAGGAATCATGTGGGTGAATACCTGTGGCTGAAGGACTCAACTTTTGAACTCTGGGTGTCACAGGGTGGCGGCGGGGGGGACAAACAAAAACACCACCACCCCATCCCTTGGAAAGAACATAAATTAAGATACCAATAAATGTATTATTTAATGTTTCATTTTTCTTAATATGTGTACCAAATACTAAGCCACATGTGAGTGCTGGAATGCCATCTGAAATCAAGATTGAAATTAGTATAAAAATAAAATATTTCTATGACATAGAGCTGTAATGATACAAATAATATATATCTGAGAATCTGCTGTGATCTACCTAGTCTTTATTTTTCTGTGTGTGTTTCAGGTTGACCTACTTCCTGGTAATTAGCTATAGCCAATATAATATATACTTTAAATAATGTATTGATTTCACTAGCTGAAATTAAAAGAAATCCAAAGGCACCCCGTTCTTGGTTACATGTGACTGTCTACCTGATGCTACTTAATTAACTAGACTGAGTCTCCTTTAAATGACTTACTGTTTGAATTTTGTGGAAATCCCGGCAAGGAGGATGGACCGTTCATTCCGGGGAGAAGGACTGGAGGAAGGCCGGGGAGTCCGGGGTAGGCTGCTGGCAGGCTGATGCCGTGGAGAGAACTGCTGTCCATCATGCCTGGCTGCTGTACCGTCAAGCCCAGCACGTCTGAAGCTTTCTTTATACGATCAAGTTCTTGCTGTGCCATCAGCTGCCGAACCGTGGTCGGAGCCAAGTAATCTTTCTCCCGATCGAGCTGACTGCCAACGGTCTCCCTCACTTTTGAAATGTGCTGTTTGGAGAAAATGTGATCTCTGATGGACAAGCGGGCAGAGTACTTCACCCCGCAGAGGGTACACTCTGGTTTGGTGCCTTCCGTTCCGCCTTGATTGATCATGAAAGGCTTCCCTATGTTAATTTTAAATTTCTTTTCCTTTGCCCTTGCATTTTGGAACCACACCTGGACTACGCGTTTGGGCAGACCAATCTCATTCCCTAACATTTCACATTCTTGCATGGTTGGAGTTCGGTAGTCACTAAAGCAAGCCTTGAGAACCTTGAGTTGAAGATTGCTCATTTGCGTTCGAAAACGCTTGTGACCCGGCCGATCATTACTTTTGGATTTAAAGGGATTGCTGGATCCGAATGGATTTGGGGAGCTCGGGTCCGCTATGCTGGACGTTTCGCTGCGGTCGGCGTTGTCATCCGGGTCATCTGTGATGTAAAAGCTTTGGTCGTGGTCGCCATCTTTGTCATTGAAATGGATGGATGGGCTTGTGAGAGAAAAGAGAAATTTGTCATCGCAGACCTCTGTGGTAGGTGTGGTTGCGGGTTTTGGCAGAGTATCCAGAGTTTTTGGCTCTTTGGGAGACAAAGCCGGTTTCACATCTCCGGAACTTCCTGTGGTGCTTTCCATTTCAGTGTTTCCCTCGTCTCCGGTGGTGGCGTCACTGATTGCCGTATTAATCGATGAAGTCTCATCAAAATCGGTTTTATTTTGATCATACCCAGCCTCAGCAGGAGGGGCATTTAAATTCTCTACATCCTCAGAACACTCTGCTTTAAAAGAAGAAGGGCTTAAAAGATTCTTCGGCGACAGCTCTGCTGTTTTACTAACAGGTGTTGACACTGTAGAAGCCAATTCATTCTCACTTGATAGATCAATTTTAGTTAATGGCAAAGATGGGTAATCAAAATAGATGTATTTCTGTGGGCTTTCTCCCCCATCTTCGGTGGATATTAAAGGGCTTGGTGGCAAGCTGTAACCTGCCTGCTTTCCTTCATTCCAGTGCCGAGAGCGAATGTGGCTTTCTAAGGCCGACTTTGCTTTAAACAGGGCTCGGCAAAACGGACACCGTTTATGAGACTGTGCTGGACCCACCGCCCGGAACTGGCCTTTCCTCTCCCGCGCTCGTGTATTCTGGAACCAGACTTGCACGACCCTTTTTTTCAGCCCGACTTCGCGGGCAATATGATCAAGCATTTTTCTGGTAGGATTGGAATCCAGCAAGTATTTTTCATAGAGTATTTCCAGCTGTTCCGGGGTGATCGTGGTTCTCAAGCGTTTATCTCGGTGTTGGTCTTCACCGCTATTCCCTCCTTCTTTTTCACTGCAATTATTATCTTCTTTATCGTCTAGTTTCCTTTTTAGGGAAGCAGCAACCGTTGTGGGGACTGTGGTGTGGGAGGAACTGGCCTGAGGGGGCATTTGAGTGAGGGAACTGCCCAGCAGTTGTCCAGTCATCAGCGGATTGTTGGGGTCAAATATCATGTAGGGCATGTCCATGGGCCTTTCCAAGAACGGAGAGTGAAGGAATTGGTTTTGAGCAGCAAGGAAGTGCATGTGCTGGTGTTCCTGCCAGAGTTCCAGAGTTGGGAAGGCAACTGTACACTGATCACATTGGTATTGTAGTAACTGTGGAGGTAGACTGTTCTGGAGAGACGTCATGGAAATTTGCAGTGGACTGGAAGGGACCGGTGTTTGAGAGGCCGAGGGAGGTCTTCCGATAAGTTGGGGTTGTTTTGGTGGCTGTGGCTGTGGCTGTGGCTGGGCTGTGGATGCCTGTGGTGGGTCCGAGGAAGTCGATGCTAATGGCAGGGCTGGTTTGGTGCCTTGAGAAGGGGGAGAGGGGTCACTCTGCTTTGGCTTTTCTGCGGGATATTCAGGTTTTGGAGAAGTCTTCTCAGGTTCTGGTTTGGGTGATGGAATCAGGGGGGTGCTGGTCCCAGAGCCAGAACTTGCTGCAGGGGCAGCAGCGTTTTTGGCTGCATCCGTTTGGCCAGACACTGTGCAATGCTTGTATACCACTTGATCAGTGGCATCCATGGAATCTTCTGTTTGGCTTTCATCTTGGGCATCATCATCTTCATCCTTGTAACACTGCTTTTTCTGATGCGTAATCAAGTCAAAGATCCTGGGGAAAACCACATTGCACTTTTTACACTGGTACTGCATGTTGCTTGTTCGAATGTACCGTTCATTAGTGAGTTCTCTTTTTTCATTATCTTTTGTTTCTGCTTGATTCTCATAACTCTTTCGTGCTTTCTGACGAGCATTCTGGAACCATACAACAATAACCCGGGTAGGCAGATTGAGAACAGTGGAGAGTTGTTCTATTTCATCATCTTTTGGGTAAGCGTTTGTGTCAAAAAAGTCTTGCAGAACCCTAAGCTGGTAGTCAGTAAATCTCGTTCTAGAAGACCTTTTACTGAATGATGCATCAGATTTGTAATGTTCTAAAGAGGTGGGCTGTGGATCAATTCTGATATCTTCTAAAACCGTTATAGGAGGGTTACTGAAGTTGTATGGTGAATCTTTATTTCTCTGTCGTTCCTTAAAAAGCGTATTTCGAAACCAGTGTTTGATAACTTTTTGGGAGAGGCCAGATTTCTCTGCCATTTCCTGGATCTGTTCTTCACTTGGAGAATTATTAATGTCAAAATAAGCCCTCAGGATTTTTAGCTGATCATCTGTAATTCTTGTCCGTGGGCGTTTGAACTGAGAATGTCTTAAGAAGTTGGGATCTAATCCGAGCTGCTGCTGGCAAAGTTGGGTGAGGTCTGCAGAGAGTGCGTCCATCTGTGGCAGCTGCAGGGCAAGCTGGGGAGGAAGCGCAGGGTGTTGCACAGGTTGCATCATAATGGAAGGAAAGAGAGGCAGGTCCAGAGAAACCGGCAGTTGGACCTGTGGAGGAGCAGAAGGTGGAGGAGGTGGGGGAGGAGGAGGAGGAGGAGGAGGAGGAGGTGGTGGTGGTGGGGGAGGAGTGGGTGGCGGAGCTTGCAGAGGAGTAGAAACCGTGTTGGGGATCTTTACAGGACCCATAGAAGAAGGCTGTGGAGGAGCCGGAGGCAAGGGAGGAGGAGGAGGTGGCGGGGGCGGCGTTTCTGGAGAAGATGGAGAAATTGGATAAAGCTTGTCATAGGCCTCCCTGTATTGACGAGCAAATTTTTCTAGCGCTCCATATGGAAAAAATTGCCCATGTACATGTTCTTGGTGACTCTTTAAAATAAGAACATTGGAAAACAATTTACCACATGTTCCACATTCTAGTTTGTCAGTGTTTTCGCCTTCACCACTTTTGCTCTTCTTCTGTACCTTCTGCCTGTTTTCGTTATACTGAATGACCAGTTCAAAACCAAAGTTTTCCAATAACGCTTTGGCAGCATTTCCTCTGGCCCCTGAAGCTATTCGGGGTGGTGGGATGGATGGTTCCAAGGATTTTTGCTTCTTTGTGTCTTTGCCTTCTTTGAGTCCTTCACCTTCACTTATAAATTCCTGCTTTGGTTTTTCTGGCTTTTCAGAAATATCTTCTGCCTCCTTATAAGACGGCACGTCCTTCATGATTTGGCAGTCTGCACTCACTATGTTACTTTGCTCTTGTTTCAATAATTTGCTTGCCTGCTGTTGCTGCTGCTGCTGTGGAGGTGGTGGCTGCTGCTGTTGTTTTTGAGGCTGCAGCTGGGGCTGTGTGGCTTGGTATTGTTGTGCTTGTTGCTGTAGTATCTGGAGTTGAGTTTGACCAACGTGATGTTGGGTTTGAATCTGCTGCTTTAGGTCTTCAAGCAAGGAGCCAGCCATTCCTGTCATGCCAGGCATCCCAAATGTGGCAGAGCCTGGCAAGCCCAAATCTGGCCCCAAGCTGAACTCCGTCCCAGGTATATAAAATGGAAAGAGAAACTGAGGCTGCTGAAACTGCAGCAGTGCTTCTGGGGTCATAGGAAAATGAGGCAAAAAGGCTGGGTTTAGAAACTGGGGCTGAAAGAATGCGGCTTGCTGTTGTAATTCGTGCTGTAGTTGCATCTGAATTTGTGCTGGTGACTGTGGTGGGTGATGTGTAGGTTGAGCAGAGATTAAATCAGGAGTTTGCTTTTTATTTAATTCTTTGGCATCTAAATGGGTATCTTTGCTGTTTACAGCTGCTAAACTCATGGAATCTAACATCCCCTGGCCAGGGCTGTTGACATTTGCTGCAATGCTGTGCCCACCAGCCACATGACCACTGGGCTCCAGCTTTGCAGCCCTAGCCTTTGTCTGGTGGAGCACAGACCTCATGTGGATTTCCAGTGTTGAGCTTTGGCTGTATGCAACATTGCAGATGCTGCACTTGTAGGGTTTGTTATCTGTGTTGCTGTTGGTTTCTTGTGGGACAGGACTGGAGGCTTCCTGCAAAACTTTTTTCAGCTTATGCAAGTGAGAAACTGAATTATAGTGGACCAAGAGAATGTTCTTTTGGGTGAATGACTCTTTACACACTGTACATTTATATGGACGAGATGGATCAAGGAATTTTTCCATCGTAAAATTGGGCCCTTTTCTAAAAGGTAAGGTCCGCTTTGGTTCAGAGCCCATGTCATCTGGAATAGAGCTACTATCACTTCCTACAGGACTTGCTTTCCCTTCGTGGTCCACCTCATACTCTCTCTCCATTTCCTGTTCTAGGCCATGGTCATCCTGGGCCATAGTTTCACTCTCTGCCCACAGTTCTCCATTCACGGGCAAGGAGGCATATAGCTGTTGAAGTTCAGCTTCACTCAGTTCGGGGTGGCCTGCTTCCAAGTGTTTTTTTAAAGCCTGGAATGTACGGAAACTGCGCTGGCAGAGGTTACACATTGTCGCAGCCCGAATTGCATGATACTGGGAATGTATCTGAAGCTTCTGCATAGTTTTGAAAGCCAAGCTACAATGGTTACAGCGATACTTGTAGACATGACGGTCAGAAACAGAGAGCGGTTGCCTTTTTTGCTGTTCATTTAATTGATCTTGCAGTGTGTCGGGGATTTTCACATCCTTACTACTATTTTTATTCCATTCTGAGACTTCCAAGGGTTCTTTAGTTGGTTTCTGCTCCTCATTCTTTACTTCCACATTAGCCTTTGAATCCTCGAGACCTGCCATGCTTTTGTCATCCATTGGACTTTCACCTATTAGGAAAAAGCACAAACATCTCTCTTACAATAAGAAAACCTACTCCTTAAATATTAATTAATATTAAAAATAGTAGCCTCTAAAGGCTTCTGCTTAATTAATTGTTTGAAGAAATGTTTACTGAGCAACTACTATGTGGCAAGCACTGGACTGTGTACTGGGGATATAAAGGCAAACAAGAAATCACCCCTGGCCTCAAGAAATTACAGAAAAGGGAAGAAAGCAAGTCAAAGGTCATTAGAGCTTGCTGCAATTAGTGTGATATTAAGGGCCATCCCTTGGTGTTCATGAATTAGATCACACAGAATTTTCCTGGGTTTCTGACACTTGGGTCCCCTGAGGTCACTTACAGATAACCAGACACAAAATATGCCTTGGAAAATATGGCTCTTTGAAATGGCATACATTTTTCCCCTATGCTTTAAGAAAATCTTTTGATAGTAATAATCTTTGGGCACCACCACAAATGCAAAGCCCCTAAGCGTATTGTCCACAAGTCTTGATGATAAGATGGCATACCTGAATATTTCCCAGACCCCTCAGCTGTCATGGCTGCAGGTGTGTCCCGCTCTGATTTCTCAGAGGCAGCTGCTGGCAGTAGCATACTGTTTGGCATCATCACATCAGGGACAGGCACCTTTGGAAACCAAAGGGGTTTATGTTAAATGTACCCCAGAAATCACAAATTCCATCACATCTCTCTTTTGCTGGTAGCATATCCCACTTACATTTGTTTTTTCTTAGCCAGAGCAGGGATGTTTTGCAGATGTTACAGATCAATGCCACACCTTCCCACTTTAGATCAATGCTGTGGCAATGTTGTATTATTATTATTACTATTATTATGGCTTAAAGGTTTCTGTAGGTTTATTTTTTTATAATGATAATGAAGCAAGTTTGAAATGCAAGGTGCCCACTGGGGTTATTTGATGAACATTATAGATATAAAAAGAAGACTGCAAAATAATGTTCTTTACTAAGCTATGCCTTGTACCGTATTTTTTTCCAAGCAAAAGAGGTCACAAATGGGCCTTGAGTGTGACTACTATAACACGAGCAATAACAGAGCTTTAATTAGCTCTGAAGAAATACATTTCTATAAACCAATAATTATAGATTTTATATTTATATTCCTGACACAGATTATGTCACACATGCATCAATATTTGGTATCCTTACTGTCATAAGCAGCTTCTCCACACAGTCTGGAGACACACTGTGCAAATGCGTCAGATGCAGTTGGAGATGCATTTTGTTGCTGAGGACGTCCTGACAGAGAGGACAGCAGATGACCGGCTGCACCGAGTGCTGTGATAGGACGTGCATCTGGATACGACTTTGGTCCCTACTATTGTAGTTACAATAAGGACATTGATAGAACTGGAAAATATTGAATAAACATGGCCACTATTAGTTAATGCATTTCTTATTTGATACATAGTAGTTGTATTTTGGGGGTACATGTGATATTTTGGTACATGCTTACAATGTGTAATAATCAAATCAGGGTAAATGGGATATCCATCACCTCAGACATTCATCATTTCTTGTACTGAGACCATTCCAAATCTTCTCTTCTAGCTATTTCAACATAGTTAATGTATTCTGATGACTTTAGAACATCAGAGGTAATACCAAGAGTTAATTACATTGCCAATTGCAATGTCTACATACATTTCAACAGCATGGAATCATTTGGGGCTTTAAAACTATCAGGAGCAATAAAAAATAAAGATTTACACAGCAAAGGGGAAAAAAAGTATTTACCTGTTCATGACAGAATTTATTGTCCTCTGCAGGTTTTGACCTTTTTGTTGCAACATCCTCTTCTTTTGCCAGCAGGAGTGGCTGGGTACCCCCTGCCACACTAACTTTTAGTTCCTTCTCTGGTGTGATTATCCCTGATTCCCAAAAAGAATAGAACAATTCAATTTAAAAACACAATTTCGAAATGAGAAAAATTATGTTTTTCAAACAGTTGCGACTCTAAACACACTGAATCACAAAAAGAACCGACAAGCAGTTTTAAATAATGCTAATCTCAAAAGGCAATAAGAACACTTCTTTTTGTCCACTGACTAAGTGGACTTTATAAATATATTTTAAAATGTACTCCTGTTTCATGTTTAGATAACCCTAGGTGGCCTGGAAAGATTCATCAATAACACATGCTCTCTGGTGTCTCAGAATGCCTTTACCACATTAAAGCAAATCTACTCCCTTTCACAAATACTAACTTAAAAAATCATTATTTCTACTAACATTTAATTACCTATCTCTTTTCTAAAATTCTTTGACACTTAAAATATTTCAACATTCTGAGAAGGGCTGACTGGTTATAATTCAGAAACTCAAATAATAATAATTTTATGTCATGAATGGATTTAAAAACGGAAAGGATTGTAAAATTAATCATATATATCTGCTGCTGCTATTAGTGATTTACTCTTTGCTGTAGATATTTCAGCAGTTGGCTGTACATATAACATTTAGTACAAATCTCAAGAAGACAATGGTTTTATGAGGTTAATCCAAATATTTGGTGTTAAAAATGATTTCAGATTTTGCCTAGACCAGCAGTGTAATGTGTAGGAGCCTCATACACATCAAAGAAAAGAGTGCAATTCTAATTTCCCAATCTAACAGAAAATTCTTTCCAGCATCAATTTGCCCGATAATCTCCTCTGCAAGGCTAGATATTACAGCGACATTGGGTAGGCATGTCACATACATCTCACGACAAACACAAAACCTCATTTACCAGCCATTCCAATCTCATCATAGCATGGCATCATCTGACCTTTTTTCTGCTGTTTATTATGAGTATTTCTAATTTTAACTTTCAATTTTCACCATCTTCCAGTCAATTTGCAACTAAATTATTTCCAGGGTGAGGACACTATCACTGGACAACTGGGTGCAAATACATCTTGAAATGCAATGAAGCTAAACCATTGATTGCTATCAGACCCCACGTAAATATATAGTCCAGGCGTAATCTGATTGTATGCTGTGCATGAAGATTTATCTTGATTTTTTTTCAATCCACATACGGTTCATATAAATGAACAAATTGCACCTTATTGCAAAATAACCCAGTTTTAATTTAGAAATAAGGTCAAGGATGTTATGGAAACAAAGTAAAAATAAACAAAAAAATACATTCTATTTCAACTGTGGATAGAGATGCATGTTCTACACCTTATAAGTAATTTCAGACATTTCAAACTCAGAAAGAAATCTAAAAGCAAGAGTGATTCCATGCAGATCAAAATTAAAATAGAATTTAAATTACATCATGACAATAATTTTATTCTCTTGGGGTTCATGGTAGATACAGAATTAATGCAAAGTTTTCATCAGATTATACTGATACTACTGATTTCTAGATTTACAAGCACTAGAATTTATTTGAGTTGGTACATTTGTCTTCATGTATATATATATGTGTTGGAGAAATTTAGGTTATTTCTAGATATTTGAAAAAATAATTTATGATATTTGAATTTGAATGAACTTAAATCCAAGAAAGACTGGAAAGTTTCATTACACTGATTAAAAAATGCCCAAGTATTTGATATCGAAAGATATGTCAAAATAGGAAAGTCATAATTCCTATTACCTTGTCATAATTAAGTCCGGAATCAAAAAATATATGTTTCTTTCTCAAAGCTGAATATATTTTGGAATATTGTTTTAGAAGTGTTAAAAAACAAACATTTAAGAAAACTATGATATTTTATATTTTCAAATAAAACTTACTGCTTAAAGTGTCAAACCAAGTTGTATAAAATCATTGCCATTTAAATCAACCAATGTCTATCAATTGCCTTCTCCTGTGAGATGTTTCTTTAAAAGTTCCCCCGCTAATAAGTAAGAATATGTTTCCTTAGGAGACTAATACTCTGTCATATCCCCTTATCATTCTTTTGCGTACATGGTGGAATTGGACATGACCAATAAGTCGATCTGGGTCCCTGTGCCATCAAAGACTGTCACACACAAGTTAAAAGAGAATTTCCATGACTTAGTTGCTTGCAGGCCCTTTGGATCATCAGTAATAGAATAAATCTTTCAGAAACTTATAAATCTATTAAATGTATAGCTATGGACTCATTTCCATAAGCATATATAATGTGTATTTTATTCTCATATTGAGACTGTCAGGGATCCAAAAGTGTATTGATTTCAAGATCTGCAACATTTTACTAAGCCTACACACTGGTGTGCATTATGTATAATTAATACCATGTATATTAAGAATATATTTATTTTATTTTTATGCTTATTAATATTCATCAAAAATATCATTGCTTTTGAATTTAGTGATGTTCTATGCTGTATCAAAAAAGTAAGAGTTAAGTTTTAGGGTCACTATCACATGGCCGTTGCAACAACTGTTGGCTATAGTATTCAATACAGTTATGCGTCACCCTCAAAATTTTTCTGGCTAATTAACTTAAACCATAATCTTAATATAAGCCAGGAGCCTCCTAAAGACCATTTTGTTTGAAATTACAAAGAAGTTATAAATAAAAGCTAGAACATCTAACATTAGCTAGGTACGTCAAAAATGCATGGCACTGATAGTAAGAGGAAGTAGAGAATATTGAGATGTGTTAACATGACAAAACAGACTCTGGAGGATGAGGCAAGTCATCAGGATTATTTATAAAGATGAAGGATGTTACATTCTATGCGTGTATGCCTTTCTTACTCAAAGGGATACTATCTTAGGTTTCATATTATGGCATCCCTGGTAAATTACAGAAAATCAACTCTGGGGTCTTTTTTCTAAGTTGTGTTATCCTGGAAATGCCTGTTAAATAAGGGTCAATTAATTTGAGGAAGGTTTTAAGTTTTATGATTGCTTATAGTTTATGCCTGCAACTTTATTTGAAGTAAACCCTGTTGATTACCCTAGATCAGAAAATTTTAAAATAGGATCCTAATTTATTTTGTGTTATTGAGGACAACACAATATCCTCAAAAAAAATGTCATTTTCATTCATTTTAACTAAAAAATGAAGTCTAATTACAAATAAGCACTGCCAAATAGATGAAAAAAATGATTATCTGTCAGTTATGGGATTATTTAACTTGCATGAGATTGCTAATATAAAAAATGACATAATTCATTTCAATGCAGATGCCGCCTTCTTAACAATTTTCAATCCCTAAAATACAGAAGGCCGTAAACGGTTTATACTCATAACAAGTAAGAAAAATCCAATAATGCACATGTACTCAAAGCAAGTCTTAAAAAAAATAAAACAAAGTACTGAGTTATTATCAATGAGTCAATGTATTTAATAAAGTTTGAATACTATAAAACTTGGATATAACAGAAGATGTTATTCAACTCCAAATAATTATAAATTATAATTACCAGTACAGTATTCTTTCTAATGAGACTAGAATGAAAGGATAATTTTAATTGCAATAATGAAGGTTAATTTCCATCTTTCCTCATGTTTACTCCCTTATTAAAAAGTGGTCCCCTTAGCCAAGGCAGAGACATATTACATTTTCAATGCAAATGTATTAATCTGGATAAACTCTGTATTAATTCTTGTACTGCACAGGGCTATAATTTGGATTATAATTAATCTAAAGTGGCACTAAATTTAAATGACAATATAAATGAAGCATTAGAAGCCTTTTCTATTATGAATGAATATTCAACAAATATAACTTGCATATTGCCATGTCTCATTTTGAAAGCTCTACTCCTGCAGATTAATGTCAGCAACATAGCACAACAGCTTACACAAACATAGCCTTCCTAACATATGTTAATTCCTTCTTGTCTAAAAAATTCTATGTTAAAGTTGGGTCAAACTACTTCCCATCTAACGTATGAAGATAGTGATGAATTTGTAAGCTTGCTAGTATTTTTTTTACATTTATGACACATATAGAGAAAAACAATAAATATAAGTGGTTATTTAATCATTAGAAATACATACAAGAGAAAATCCATGTAATAATATTTTAAACCTAAAAACATTCAATTCAGAAGGCATAAAACTTTGTTACATGTTCATGTTAGTTGTCAATCACAAGAGCTGTCTTGAAGGCTAGAAGGTTTTAAAGATAAATATTTGCATTTCAGCAACTGCTTTTAGTTGGTCCTTGCCTAGAGCTTATTTTTTATCCCTATAGAAAAACCCAGGAAGGCATTTATATGGGGATACAATTTGTTTTAAATAACTACCATTATACTATTGTCTATATCCTCTCAAATGCCCAAGTCTTGTCTGGATGGTACAATTAGGTGCCCAAGGAAGAATAGTAATTCATCAGCCCATTAGGGAGTGATTGAGTCCACTACTTTTGCGGAGCAGTAAGTGGCACTGGTAAAGATAGAGCCTTGGCATCTGTGCTATGTTCCAAGCCAGATTCTTTCCTCAATGGTAAAATTAGATCCATTTTTCTAGAGATTCCCAGAATCCATCCTTTACAAGGTACTAGATATTAGACATTTGAGACCTGGCATAATGTCATATACCTCGGGATTACATGGGCACTGAATTAACACAAATCAGATATCTCTGTTATACATTCTTCTGAAGAATGGGAAGGATATATTCCACAATCTGTTTTGGTACTACTATGTGAAAGATGCCACTGAATACAGACAGAACCTTGCCCTCTCTGAACCAGGCAAGCAGCTAATTTGATAAGGTCCATCATAGAAAGTGAACAAACCACCTTGCTATTTCCAATCTTTTCCAAATAAAGTTTAGATGGTACTGTCTTTCATATTAACTTATCATTAGGTACTTCTAATTCCTCCTCAGTAACTTCAGGAGCCAGCTTACTAATATACAGCTATGGCTTCTTTTTACATTGCTTGCGGCTTAATACCAACCTTAGATCTTCTTTGTTTAAGTCAAATTAGAATCACATGTTAGACAGTATATCCTAGGAGCAAATCTCAGTGACGCTTTTCTCACTGGCCTCCTGAAAGAAATTTAGCACTGAACAGTGTGGGGAGGGGTGCAGAGAGGCCCTTCAGATAATTTTTAAAGGGAATGAAAAACTTAGATATGCAAAGACTGAAGTACAAACATGGGATGATTCAGGTTTAAATAAACTTGCATGTAAAAATGATATTTTTTGCACAACCCAATGTCTTCATAGTGAATACAAGCTCCTTTATATGTGGCTGTCACTGGAATTCAAGGAAAAGATAGATGACTACCTGAAACTAATAGGCTTGAACCCGTTTCAGCACTTCTTCTGCTTCAATGAGTCCAACATAATAAAACGAGGTATAGCGTGCAGCAAAAGTAGCCAACGTAATATTCATTGCAACCATAGATTTCCATCTCATACATACAAAGCATGGATGAAGTCATATATTTGCCAAATCAAACACAGAAAAAGCCTTAGGTATCCACACCAGATGCTGGCCTAGGGTTTGTTTGTGCACAAGTAAATGTCATGACACGAAGGTTTGTTTTCAAAGACAGTAGCTTTCATTACTGGGATTTGTCTATTCTAGAAGATCAAAATTACCCAGCACCTAATCCCTTTTCAATGATATTTCCTCTTTCTTAGGCTGAATCATCTGTAAACTTTTTCACTGGATTTTGTTTGAAATACCTCAAATAGATGCCCTAAAAAAGGGCAAATTCCTGAGTGTAAGTTGTAAAAAAGCAAGGAAAACTGCATTTATTTTTAGGGTTACGTGGTTTGGCGGGCGAATACATGTGACTGAATGACAAAATTCAAGTGATATCTAATCCTATGCTTATGAAAAATTAATATGCCATCAGAGGAATCACAAGTATAGCTAAGATTAATGAAAGGCGCTTAAAAAATTACAAGCACACAAACTGATTTGATTAAAAAATAATCTCACTGGTCGTCCTGTAATATTCTTCAACTTATCCACATCTATTCTGTCAGATGGTTATGATTAAAAATAGGTCAATGGGAGGCTACTGATAGAAATCACATGCAAAATGCACATGCAATGAATAGTAGTGGGAATGTTCAGACAGTTTAAAATGAATAAAAGATTTTAATAAGTTTTGTGGGGTGGGGGGATGGTGAAGGAAGAATTGATGGTAGGGAATGGGTATAGGGAAATGCCGAGGTGAAAGATTCTTGCATCTTACCAGAGTCTTTATTAGAGTTTTTGCCTTCACTATTGTCTCTCTCACTTGTGTCTTTTTCATCGTCCTCGGCCACTGCTGTAGGCTTAATAGCTCCTTCTGCCTCCTCACTTTGTTCTTCTGTTAAGAAAGGCAGACCAATCAGTAGAACTGAAAACCGCCCAAAAATTCACACTGAAATAAACTAGCTGGCCACTTGAAAACTTTGTTATTTATGAATCATCTGCAGATATTCATACTCAAATGAGAACACAAATTTATGCAAAAGTCTATGCTGATCATGCTGACTGTACCAATGCAAATTTTGTATCTAAAGGATCTTCTTTTGTATCCATTGAGAGGATGGGTCTATACTAAATTAAAATAAATTCTTTTTAGTACAGTTTAAGCTGAAACATATTTAAAAATTCGGTATAAGGCAATTCTGTGATTCGAATAGTAGAACCTTGTAACAACATAAACCTACTGTTCCATGGACTGGGATAGATGTCAGGAAAAAGAAAACAGATTCTTAGAAAAAAATCTTAAATAATATAACAACGGTTATATAAGACAGGTGTTACTCCTGCTTTCAGACCCCAGACCCCAAAGGAATTCTTTGGCATTTTCTTAGAGTAAGATCTCAAAACTTCAGTTACATTGGGGATTTTTTTTTTCTTCTGTAGGGGGAGCTATACTGGGCATAGGATATAACAAGGTATACTTCTATGACAACCACATCACCCCACACCTCATTCACGGGTTCACACCAGCTAGATTACATGGAAATCCTCATAGTAACTCAACCCTATTTAATTATTCTGTAAATCTTAGCTATGCCACTGCTGGTGGATTAATCTGTTTATGCAGTTAGCCTCTATGCTGGGGCTGTGTAGCACTAATCCGTGAAAGGCCCACTGTTCTCTTTCATCCTGCGATCATTTGTCTCTCACTGTGCTGATGTCACATTTTAATGAATTTTTAGCAATCTGAGTAATGCCAGATAACCAGGCTCGCAACTCCCCACAGCATGGCATGCTGTTTTCATTGCAGCACAAAAAATAAAAATCATATTCCCCTGTTCAGGTAGGAATTACATAAATTAGGAGAAGAAGGTAAAATGGGATTTGAAGCACCAGGCTGCTCAATTTCATAAAATCTTTAATGACCATATAAATTAACCCTGGAAAGGCAAAAGGTCACCGACACACATTTGCATACACTCTTCTATTTGCTTTTGATAAGCAGAGCTTTTATGCAGAGAACATGATACAATTAACCCTTCAATAACCATACAAAACGCTGCTATGGACATTTTAAGTGTCAAGCATTAACTGAAAATTACACACTGAATAAAATTTTCATTGCAAATGCTATAGTGATTGAAAGGGGAAATCGTGGCCCTCTCCACACCCCATGTTTTATTAATAACGTTCTGACAGCAGAATGAAATATCCACTGTCATATGTAGCAGCTGAGCACCAAAAAAAAAAAAAAAAAAAATCTATTTAGTGCCTCACTTGCCAGCCATGCATGCTCTACAACTGTGTGAGCAGGATAACAACAGAAAGGGACAGTTCTGGGCTCAATAGGAAACTCTAAAAAGCTAAAGGGAAAACAAGGACATTTAATACATTCAAAATAAGAGTTTGTTTCAACTGTGAGTCCTCAAAGGCACCATACAAATCCATTTATTCCATTTTTGCCCTTTGCCTCTGCACAAAAGCAGAGGGATGGCCCTTGTTTAGGGGGTCAATCATCTGAGGGTTTGAGGGAAGCTTCCCTTTCAGGCAAATACACTCAGAAATTTAACTTCAAGAAGAGAAAGAAACAACACCTCTTCTGGCGCTAGCCTGCTTTCACCCGTCAGTGATAATTACTGATCAAACACAGGCTCCCTCCTCCCAGCACCAGGCCACGCTGGTAGGTAAAGTGGCTGGTGGCCGAGCTGGATTTGGGAGGCTGGAGGGCTGAGATCAACTGGATTGGGCTGTGTCCCTCCCAAGTCCACACACGTGACATGATCTCTAGTTCGCGACCTATGACAGCTGTGGCAATTACTTTTCAACTCATCCTGGGGAAGGGATGCAGGAATTCTTGGAGTAGATTTACTGGGCCTTTCCCCCAGGGCTGGAAAATAAAGTGTCAGAGTGCTACTGAGTGTCCTTATCTTGGGGGTACATAAAATTGTAAGGGCTATCGCAACTCACATTAATAAAACATTGTGTGTCAGGAGAAGAAAAAGAAAATTATGAAGGCACTAAAAGAAAAGCTACAGTATATAATCTGGGTCTCATCAGAGAGATTTTGCAGGGTCCTCTTCTTCATTTTCTGGTATGTGTTTTAAGTGTGAGAGAAATTCCCAGACATGTTCTTCTATACATCACTGTGGTGTCTGACCTCAGCCTGACCCTGGCAACAGTTTGAGAAATCTGAATGTGAACAAAGACTCTGTGTCAGCAGCAGGGAAAGATTGTGGGATAGACGCTCCCCATCAACTTAATCGCAAACAGCAGTTCTGAGGCCATAACTTTGCCCGGCTCCTCCAAGCCACAACTCATAACCTTTAGAGGTGGATTTGCCTGCAATGCCTCTGCTTCTGTGACTTTTTTCCCCTCTCTCTTTTCAGGTTCTTCCTTTGAAGTAGGCAGGCAATTAGCTCTAATGCTCAAGCAATTCAGATCTGTTTTGTGGTTTAGAAGGGGAAAGCTGTTTATTGCAGGTAGGCTCTTTGGAGCCATAAGAATTTGCAAATTTTTAATCATGCAAAAAATAATCAAAAGGTAACTTATACACACCATAAAGTTTCATATAAGTCAGAATAAAAGGGCACTTTTATTCTCAAAGAGGGTTTTAGAAATAAATTTGACATTCATTGTATAAATAGACTTTAGAGTCAAGAGTATGAATGTGGAGAAACCACTTTCTCTGGAAACCCTGTAGGTTAGAACTCGGGTTAAGGTAAGGAGTGGCTACGTTCTAACTTTCAAGCACCACGTATCCTCAGTTGTAAAATACTATGAAATGTAAGGGAAATATATATATAAAACTAAATGTATTAAATAGATACTGTAGAACTGAGGAAAATATACTACATAAAATTCCAAAATAAAGATGCCAAAGCGGTTTTCATTTTCATCAATAAGCCTCTTCACTAATATATTACATGCAATAATAGTGAAAGTATTAAATCATTTCATGATACTGTTGTATTCAGTAGAAGTATACATGTATACAGCATATGTATATGCCACATGCATTTTATTCTTTTGCCTCATGAAATACAGAAAATACAATATTTCTATATTAATCTTTATGATATGTTTATACTTAAGCTTACCATGTATATCAAGGTCCATTTGAACATCCCAATTTTCAGACAAATGATAATACATATTCATTTTTACATGTTTCAAAATAATAGAAAGAAGGCAAAATACTGTAGTCTTATAGAAATGTTACAACAAACTTCCCCCAGCGTTTTGGACATGTCTAAAATGATCTTATAAGTTACTCTACATATACACATTGGCTATATTTAAAATAAGTGTTTTTGAATGACTAGCTTAGAGTATTTTCATTTGAACAATAAGAAACAATTGGAAAACTGATATTAGTTTATCCTACAACATTATACAATTTCTAAGCAAATGTACATCAGTGGTATCCCTTTGATCTAAGTACCACCCAATTGTACTTATTTCCCATTGTCCTTCTCTCTCTCTCTCTCTCTCTCTCTCTCTCTCTCTCTCTTTCAGACAGAGTCCCACTCTGTTGCTCAGGCTGGAATGCAGTGGCACTCTCGGCTCATGCAACTTCTGTCTCCTGGGTTCAAGCAATCCTCCCACCTCAGCCTCCCAAGTGGCTGGGACCACAGGCATGCACCACCATATCCAGCTAATTTTTATATTTTTAGTAGAGACGAGGTCTCCTCATGTTGGCCAGGCTGGTTTCAAACTCCTGGCCTCAAGTGATCCGCCAACTCAGCCTTTCAAAGTGCTGGGATTATAGGCATGAGCCACCGTGCCCGGCCCTTATTTCCCATTGTCTTAACACACAATTCGGTTTGGGATCCCTCTCCTCTAAGTCTGCTACGAAAGCATTTCATACTTTTTCAACCCATGAAGTGATCATATAAAGAGGAAACACAGTAACTTAGACATCTTTAGTTTTATATTAACATATTGAGTATCTCTGTACAAGACACCTGGCTTGTGAGCATTCTTTCCTAGACTCCTCCATGATCTCCTTGCCCAATCATGCCCCACTCAAATCTGTCCTCCTAATGATCTACTTAAATCTGACTTCCCCACTTAAAATCTTCCAGTGACTCCTATCACTTACAAAGAAATAACTCAACCTTCTGTACATAGCGAGATTATGTCCAGGATACCTGGTCCTTGTCTGTCACTCCAGTTTCATCTTTATTCACTTCCTACATAACACTTAGTGCTTGGGAGCAGTCTTCTTACACTTTAGAGTGTCACATTCACCCAATAGACCTGTTACTGAACCCCATCTTGAAAGGTTATAATGTGGTAGGTCTAGAGCTAAACCTGAGAATTTGCCTCTCTGTTGAGTTTCCAGGTAATGCCCGATGTTCCTGGTCCAGCTCACATTTTGTAACCACCGTTCAAGAAACCCAACTGTTTGTAGTGCTTTCTCCCTTCCTATATGTACCATTACATTTCCTTATCTTATTTAGAACAACTTTTCTTCACTGTGTAAATTCCACTTTTCCTTCAAATCATCTTGGGAAATATCAGTTTCAACATCTATGAAAATGGAGTTAATAATTATCTCATAGGTTTGTTATGGAATAACATACACAAATTGGTGAGCACAAGCTTAGTAAAAATAAATATTAAAAATCATAGCTGCATTATTACTAGTACTATTGAGTACTATTGTTTTCTTCTCTAAAAAGTCTTCTCTGAACCCTGAACTAGGATTAGTGTTTCTGGATAAATGCTTTTTTCCCCCCACCTGTATATTGATGTTAAACCATTCACCACAATTTAATTTGTGGAAATTATCTGTATATTGCCTACTTGCTGTAATAGGTAAACATTTTTTGAAAATAGTGAATATCTTATCCATCTTTGTGCCAAAAGCAGCTGGAACAGTGCCTGGAATACAGTAGGTAGGCAATACATGTTAGTTGGAACAGTGAATTGGATTTAGAAAGCAAAATTTGGGAAAGAAAAGGAAGAGTCCACGTGCTACCCCAGCCCCTATTTCCCTTTAATAAAATGTAAAAGGGGTGTTTGATTTTGTCTTGGTAGTCTGGCTTTGGTTTTTTTTTTTTCTTTTTGCATTTCCCTCTTTACCAAATCATATTTATTATTCAACCCTCTCCAGTCTGGTTTCTGTTCATATTAATTCCTCCTCTCAAAGTCACCAGTGACTCCCATGCTAAGTTCAGTGGTTACTTCTCTGCATCTTACTTCACTTCCTTTGCTCAACCGATGTTACTCTTCCCTTCTTCTGGAAAATCGTGCCTCTCTTTGGATTTTATTGCACCAGGTAATTGTGATTTTCATCCTGCCTCTCTGAGAATTTCCTCTTATTCTCCTCTGCTGGGGCCTCCTCTATTAAACAACAACTAAATACTTGAGTGTCTCCAGTATTAGTACTAAGCCCTTTCTCTATCTACATTATCTCCCTAGACGATCTCATCCAGAGTCATGGCTTTATATTTTGTAACTGTACTGGATGTCCAAAAAGTCTATCTAGTTTAGTATGCCAAAATCAGAGCTCTTGATGCTCCTCAACACATCTTACTCCATTTCCCCAACTTTACCATTGCCATTAACAATACCACCACCCAGCACAAGCAAGAGTCATCCCTTAGTCTTCTCTTTCCCACTCATATGCATCCTATCCATCAGTAAATCATACTATTTCTACTTCCAAGATACTTAATGTATACTGAATCCATCTACTTTACATTTTCCCTGCCAGTACCTTTAATCTCTTACCTATATTCCTGCAATGGTCTTATAACTAGATAAGACTTATTCTTGTGTTCCTATAATTTATTCTGCACAACTAAATAAAATCAATCCATTCTCCTGCTTGAACCCTGTCATAGCTTACTATTTCACTTAGAATAACATAACAATTCCTTACTAGGCTGAAACAATTAAGCCCTTGCCTACTTTTCTGGCTGCATGTTATGCTACACTCATCCTCACTCCCTCATCTTTCTCCATGTTAGCTTCCTTTCTCTTCCTGGAATGGGACCAATTTTTTCCAAACTCTGACGTACATTTTCCCAGACTCTGCATAATTGGCTCCTTTTCATTAACCAGGACTCGGCTCAGTTGTCATTTCCTCAGAGAACTTCTCTGACTACCGCTCCTAAAGTAGCTGATGAGCTGTCACACAAGTAAGGTCCTCAGATTTTAGCAGAATCACTACCACCTGAGGGGCTTGCTGGATTCCAACTCCAGTGTCTCTGATTCAGTAGGTCCAGATTGGGGCTCAGTAATTTGCATTCTTAAAAGTTCCTAGGTTGCACTGATGCTGTTTGAAAGGGGACCACACTTTGAGAACCTCTGCTCTAACATATCACCTCTTTAACACTTCCTTTATCACATTTATTGCAATCTGAAAATACTTTTTTGTTTATTTGTTTAGAGATATTACCTAAAGTGAGGGACTTCATCTGTCTTATTCACAATGTATGCTCCCCAGTCTCTGGCATATAGAAGATACTCACTAATATTTTAAATAAAACTGATGATTTCTAATTTGACTATTTGTGCAACTAAGTCTACGGTGTGATGTCATCAATTGAGATGGAGAAAAGAGGAGAACAAGTAGTTTTGCAGAAAAGGAAGTTCAATTTGGAATTTGTTGTATTTAGCCTCACTACAGAACATCTAGATGAAAACATCCAGAAGGTATGGGAATATCTAAGTCCAAAGATTCTCAGACAGATTGAAGCAATAATGTAGATTTTGATGTCTTTGTTTACAAAGCAATAAAGAAACATATTGACAGGAAGTAATCTGTTTTTAGCTTGAAATGTTTGCCATAACTCTTGATTTTTGCCATATCACTGCTGGGTCATTAATGAAATCTTTTCATTGGTTTGAGGTGGGGGAGGGAGAGTAGGTTTATTCTATTTCATATTAAATATGTTCTCTAGATTTTTAGGAGAAAATAAGATTTTAAAAAGTATTGATGAGACATGCATAGGTAAAGGTAAACTTAACTTTGAAGCTGGAATTTTTTATGAGGAATGTCCTGACTTTATATGGAAGGGATGTTTTCACTTGCAAAATTGTTTTTATTTTAAGTATTCCAATATACCATTGTGAATGCAAAGGACCTTTGGTAATCATTTATTGTTCTATATAGCAGGTTATTATTCCAGCTGGATAAATCTGGAAACTGAGGTCATATTTATATAGCAGAAATATATAGCAGAAATAAATGAGGTGTGTTGTAGTAGTAGGAGTGAATTTCCTTTTAAATTATCTGAATATAATGCAGCTGAGAAGGTGTAACTGCCATTTTTTAACAAATATATGTATGAATATATATATAAAATATATATATATAAAATATATATATATATATATACACCAAAGCAAAAGGATTAGAGGATATGTTGACATAACTATACAAAATCCAATGAATTCAATAATTACCAAAAATAACTCCATCAACTAGGCTCTTTGACTTGTGAAAAATAATATCCAGCTTATTAATATATACTTTGTATAAAACCTATAATTTAGGTGAAGTTTCATAGTGCATAAATATCGATGTGAAAAATTATTAGCAGAAGTTTTAACTTATTCTTTAAGAAGCTACAAACATCCACAAAAAAGAAAAAAAAAAAAGAGTCCAGACACAAACCTTATATCCTTCAGAAACAGTCACTCAAAATGGATTACAGACCTAACTGCAAAACACAAAACTATAAAACTCCTAGAAGATAACATAAGGGAAAATCTGGATGACTTTGGGTTTGGCAAAACTTTTTAGATACCACACTAAAGGCATAATCTATGAAAGAAAGAATTGATAAGTTGGATTTCATTAAAATTAAAATTTTTGCTCTTTGAAAGATACTGTTGGAAAATAATGAGACAAGCCACAGACAGGAAGGAAAGATTTGGAAAATACATATCTGATAAAGACTGTCATCTGAAATATACAAAGAACTCTTACAACCCTTACAAGCAAATAAACAATTCAATTAAAAAATTGGCCAAAGACCTTAACAGACACCACACCAAAGAAGATACACAGATGGCAAATAGGCATATGAAAGATTACATGTATGAAAAAATCCACATCGCATGTCATCAGGGAAATGCAAATAAAAACAACATGAGATACAACTACACACCTATGAAAATGGCCAAAATCCAGAACACTGACAACATCAAATGCTGGTGATGATGTGGGACAACAGGAACTCTCATTCATCGCTGGTGGGAATGCAAAATGGTACAACCACTTTGGAAGACAGTTTGGTGGTTTTTACAAAACTAAACATGCTCTTATCATACAATCTAGTAATTGTACTCCTTGGCATTTATCAAAGGGAGTTGAAAATTTATGTCCACACAAAAGCCTGGACACCGATGCTCATAGTAGTTTTATTCGTAATTGCCAAAACTTGGAATCAACCAAGATGTTCTCAGTAGGTGAATAAATAAGCTGTGACATATGAAGACAATGATATACATATATTATTCAGCACTAAAAGGAAATAAACTATCAAGCCATGTAAAGACATAGAGAAAACTTAAATGCATATTACTAAGTGAATGAAACCAATCTAAAAAAAACTACATACTGTTTGATTCCAACTATATGACATTCTGGAAAAAGTCAAACTATAGAGACCATAAAGGATCACTGGTTTACAGGGGTCAAGGAGGTGGAAACAATGAATAGACTGGCACAGAAGATTTATAGAGAAGTGAAACTGTTCTATATGATATTATAACGATGGATCCATGTCACTATGCTTTTGTCCACACCCATAAAATGTACAACACCAAGAGTAATCCCTAATGAAAACTACAGTCTTCAAGTAATAATGTTGTGTCAATACAGATTCATCATTGAACAAGTGTACCACTCTGGTGGGGAGGGCAGTGATAATGAAGGAGGCTATACATGTGTCAGGGGAGAGGGTATTGGGGAAATTTGCTGTGAACCTAAAACTGCTCTAAAATGTAAAGTCAATTTAAATATACTTCCAATTATTGAATTTATTTCATTTTGCTTTTTACTTATTTGAATAAGGCATATGATCAGATCTAATTAGAGAAGTTCCAGAGAATGTTATTACATCAATTATGAGAGTGACAAAAGCAACTCATTTAGGACAAGGAAATATTTTGAGAAGGAGTAGGAACCATTACCTGAGGTTGATCTCAACTGCTGCTCTGTAAGATCATCATCACAAGTCCTGGCTCCCAATGAGGCAGTTTCTGCAGAAGACATCAGAGTGAAAGGTAATCAGCATGCCATATCCAGCTCTCACATCATGGCTAATATCACAAGAACCCAAAATTCGGCAGTCAGGAGAGATGAGGATCAGGTGAAGCTCAGGTGAGTCTCCAGCACGCATTATATCCTAGTGAGCAGCAGCTGGCAAAATGAGCCCAGGGAGTGATAGGATTAGATTTAATTCTTAATTATTAGCAGCACAGAACAAACACACTGATAGAGAAAATATGGGAGCAGGAAAGGCTCATCATGATTTTTGTCATTGGACTATTTGGCCAAGCCTATATTTTATAGGATTATGTGTTATAGTGACAATAGCACATTACATAAATTATGAGCATACTTTTACTTCTCTCATAAGTTACCAAAAAGAAAAGAAAAAAAATCATTACTGTATATGATAGCTGATGTGCCAAAGCAAATATCAGGCACTGGAGGGGGCACCTGAAGAATAAGTCCAAGTCATCAGCAAATCCACATCTTTATTCTCATCTTTCATTTGAGCTTTAGAGCAAAAGTGCCAACAATGTCTTGGTTTACAAAACTCAACACCAAACACAAGTCATTATTGTCAACTAACTGCGTGATTCCTTTTTGCACCCTATTGTAGGGGAACCTATGGAATAAACACAACAACTAGACCTCAGAAATTTCCTTCGACATCTCATTCCTTCTCCACAGCAAGTCACCACCTGCCGTTGATTCCATTTTACCAAGTCTCTTATCATGGGTGCTCTCTATTCCCTCTGTCTTCTTCTCTTTCCTGCCCATTTCAGCAGCCTCTGTAATAGTCTCTATGCCTCAAATTCCCTGTCTTTCCAATCCAATCCCTCATAAAATCTCAGGAGTCATCTTTTTAGAAAATAGAATCTTGAGTACAAATCATTTCGCCATCACTTCTAGGTATGGGTGAATTACTTAGCCTCGCTAAACCTCAAGCCCCTCATGCATAAAATGAAGATAGAATTATGTAAATAGTAACAGTAATAGAAAATAATACAACTAAAGGTGTAACATGATATAGTCTTTAAAGTCTGAAAAGACCAGATTGTTATCAAGAAGTTAAAAAAAATGGTCACATAATTCTTAACTGCCAAAGGAAATCATGTTTACTTACTATTTCTAGCAATAGCATCTCTGGTTGATTCTGAAGGCTTTAATTAAACAAACAACCTGGAAAATAGAAGTGCATACTAAGGCACTATTTTTGCATTTACTAATTGTCTTTCCTGCTGCGTATAAAACCTTTGGCCTTTAGTAGTAATCTATTTAAAAACAATACAATCATAATAAATACTCAGTGCCCCCCACCAAAAAACCATTATGTTAAATTCATCATGAAAGAAAAAATGTATTCTCAGTCTTTACTTATAAATCCACAAGTAGCTTCCAAATAAATCACAGCCTTAATTGACATCCTACATGTCACTCAAGAAGTCCACCTTCTTTCCCTTGACAACTTCTTATAAAGTTATGCCTTGATTAACGTGGTTCCTTTGACTTTGAATACCTTTTTGTTCTTCCTCTGTGAGCCTCCTATTCTTCCCTCAGAACCAAAAGCACGTGAAACCTCCTCTGTGCACCCATGATGATTAGCTTACATGTATGTTTCAGTGCTTATCATGATGTGTTAATTTTTACATGGTCCAAGTAATGTTTCCCCAATAAATTTTGAGTTGTTCAAATGCAGCTTTTCATTTCACAGATTCTCAAGTAAGGACAGAGTAAGACATCAAAGTCACTTAAGACACTTTGATACAAAATACTAACCTACATCCTATATCCTAAAACAGATGAATCTGAAGATGAGAATTTTCTTGTAGCTTCCCAGAGCTTCAGGACTCTAAATTCAGAGCTCTGTCAACTATACCACAGATAACACAAATGCAGATAATACTCCCTGCTCTCTCTCTATATATGTGTGTGCATGTAAAAACCATTTCTCTTTTTTCTAGCGAAGAATCAACATAATTTTTCAGAAAATCTCTACCACTACCCCCACATACACATTTCAACGTATCATATAGACTTGTTCAAAATGAATGTCAGTAGTACCTAGGTGACTTTGACCAAATAACTGCTATTCCTTAAAGATTAATGAAAATAAAAATAAAATGATGAATTTTTGAGTTCATGTCTCTGCCAGGTACTGTGATAAGCTATTTGTATAGAAACCATCGTGTAATCCTCACAATAACATAATGAGGCAATTATTAATCCTCCTTTTACAAATCAAGAAGCTAGAGCTTAAAGAGGTTAAAGTAATTTGCCTCAGCTCACAAAGTTAGAAACCAATGGCCTGGAATGAAACCCTTGTCTGTCTGGTATAAAAGTCTGTCAAATTATCAATGTATCTAGTTGTAATACCACAATATTTGGGAGCCTGTAAAGGTTTTCTTAGTCTTAGCAAAGGCCGGAAACCAAGTTGCGGGGAAAGCAACTTTTCTCTAGACCTGTGAAAATTCTGCTGTTTCATAACATATGTATGTTCCTTGAATATAAAATATAACCAAATAATAATTTGGTGCCATATTAAAGTTACTTCATTTGATAGTGATTTAATGAAATGTACAAAATGTCAAAATCAGCAACTGTTGTTTAATCTTACAAATTAGGTCATGTGACACTTAGAGACTGCTCCAGTGAGAGCTACTTGTACAAATAATTTCATAAAAGAATGTTTAGATCCTCAATAATGTTTCTCTCTTCATACAAATAATATAAATATTTTAATAAAGGAGCTTTTGACTTACAAAATGAAATGATTAATCTATATTCTTCTACCTGTGTAAAATGAAAATGTTTAAAACCTAGTAATGATACATAGCATCTTACAATATGTCACTTTAATAACTGGTCTGTAATAACAAATCTGACTGCTGTTAACACGATTTGTCTCTTTTGCTGGTAATTTAATTAGATTACTAATTTGTGTTCTCCAGCCCCTGACCTTCGTTGCTTTAATAGTATTTTTTAAAAATGCCATTGACTTAGTTTATCCAATATTCTACTCTATCCTGTCAATTTGGTGATAATCACACATTTGAAAATTATGCCAAATTACGCTATTTTTATTAACACAATGTGGGAGTAATCAACATCATTTTCTGTGGAATAGTGTATTGATCATCCCAATCGCCATCAACAACAACATTTTACAGAATATCTGCTCTGTGCCAAGTACTGAATGATATCTTTATTTGTGTTATGACACCCATAGCAAGTGATGGAGCTGGGATTTGAACCCACACAGTTTTATTTCAGGGATAGTTCTCTTAACCACAATGATATATTGAACCATAGTTTTTAAATCCTATAAGTAGCTTTCCTTTTTTTGATTCTGCATTTATTTCTAGCGTTCATTTTTGTCATTCTCATTCAGGCCTGAATTCTGCTAATCACCTATTTCTTTAGCATAACCCAAATGGTTACATCTACAAAAACCAAGATTAATGCCAAAATGTTTAAGGTTCCCATTCCTTAAATGGAGTCTCGCTCTGTAACCCAGGCTGGAGTGCAGTGGCGCGATCTTGACTCACTGCAACCTCCACCTCCCAGGTCCCGGTTCAAGAAGCAATTCTCCTGCCCCAGCCTCCCGAGTAGCTGGGATTATAGCCACGCACTACCATGCCCAGCTAATTTTTGTATTTTTAGTAGAGATGGGGTTTCATCATGTTGACCAAACTGGTCTTGAACTCCTGACCTTGTGATCTGCCCACCTCCGCCTCCCAAAGTGCTGGAATTACAGGCTTGAATCACCGCGCCTGACTGGTCAATTCCTTTTAATCGTAAGAATGAAAGTTCTCACAGCCCTCTCTCTCACTACCTTTTATTGCCACACCTACCCCTAAGCCTCTCTATAATGAGTCTCCAACTCATTACTCCTTTCTACCATTTCCTTCCCTGTACAAGCAATATTTATTCTGGTAAGTAAACTGACAACTTTCAGGTATTTAATCGCAGTTAAAAATCATCAAGTTCCCATCTGGCAAATCTTCCGCTCCTACCCGCCCCCCGCCCCGGCTAATTGGGATAACAATTTTGCAAAACTATAATCCATACAAATCTCATGGCCAGGGAAATATTTGGAATTTTAATTTTTTAACAGTCTAGATATTTATGCAGAGAATTATAAGATTAAGATATCGGAATAAATTTAACCTGTACTAGATGATTGCAACAGCCATGGGCAAAATTTGGGATGCATTCAGCACAAATTTAGAGGCAACTGGAATTTTTAAAATAATGGATATATGTTCAAGTTGCCAAGCATAGTACTAATACTATTTGCCTACAAAACCTCCACATCTCACCTCCTCCCAATAATTTGCTAATGCATTAAACAATAAAGTATAGTACTATTCTTACAAAATGTTTAGCACATAAAATAAAATATATACCACCAGAGTAACTATTAAGCCAACTGGTGTAAAATAGTAAAGGCTAAGAAAAACATTTTCTGTATTCCTATGCAGCATTATGAATCCCATGTTATTTTCATTTACAATAAGCCCAACTCTTACTTTTTTTTTAAATTGCATAAAAAGACTAAATTCTATGATAGAGTTCACAAGTGTCAACCTTCACACCACAACCCCTCTAGCCATGCCTTTTGTGTTTTACTTTTGAAGCTTCTCCCACTTCTACTGGAGCTATGTGACTAACTGTAAAAGGATATTTTAGAGCCTATGAATACAATAAAAGATATTAGCAGTGCTCTAATTATAAACTAATGATCATTTTTGGAAACTTGTTAGGTGCTAGGCACGTATCCCGCATTTCCTTACTTAATCCTCACAGTAATCTGCAACAGCAAAAAATCACTGTGTTTATGGAAGAGATGAGATATCAAAGCTCAGACAGTTTAACTTTTTCTAAAGGCAAAGAGCAGCAGAAGTGAGATTTGAATGAGTGTCTGACTCCAAAGCTCTGTACCTCCCCGCTGGACAGCACTGCCTCTGGGCAGCCCTCAGGACTCCTGGGCCAGGCAGCCTGAAAACTAAATTATTTTCCTCCTAAAAAAAAAAAAAATTAGCTCACATCGCTTCAAAGCAAATTCATCATAACAAGCTTAATATTTAGAAGAATACATAAAATTCAACATTTATTATTATCTTAGTAGTTGATATTTTAACAATGCCCTCTGAACTTGTCTTGGCATTGCAAAAGTCAAGTCAGTGTGTTCAGATAAAGCAAGTTCACAATTCAAAATGATTTCAAGTGGTCTTCTCCATCCTTTTCCTATGCGGATACAAAGACTGCTCTTCTAAAAAGCTGAGCAACTCAGCATGCTACCATATGGTTTTGAGTAACCAAGCAACATCATCTTTGTTGACCTGTAGTGCTTTCTCTTAAATTATTTCTTCCAGGCAGTAATAGATTGAAGTGCATTGGATGCTCAGTGTCAATTATCTGAATGGGGCTGGATTTGTAATTTTTTATTTTCTGCAAAAGTAAAGCTCCTTTGCCCTGCCCTGTCTGTTTTTATCCAGAAGTTATTTTTATATAGTAAGGGAGTACTATCTCCTGGGGCCTCCTCAGCCAGGAATTTGTGATCACTTCTTTCTGCTTCTTGAGTCATCTATGACCTCGGTGTAATGGGGCCTCAAAAGAATTTAATATGTTCCTGATATAAATTAGTTTCAATAAATTACTTATACGTCTTCTTAATGTCTTATATTTTTAAGTGCTTTTATTAAAATGTTTTTTCTTAAATTTACTAATTCCTAATGTATTTCTCCATTTAAGAATCTATTTCATTTCTGATTGTTTTGAAATTAAAAGACCAACCTTCTGTGAGGATAATTTCAGTATAAACTTGTGTTTCCATCTATCAACCAGTTGCCCAATTATCTAGATTTAAGTCCTTATAGCAGGGGTCCCTAACCCTGCGGCTGTGGCTCGCTCCTGGTCCGTGGCTTGTTAGGAATGGGCCACACTGCAAGAGGTGAGCTCCTGCAAGCAAGCCTTATCGCCTGAGCTCCACCTCGCATCAGATTAGAGGCAGCATTAGATTCTCACGGTAGCATGAACCCTATTATGAACTGCACATGCAAGGGATCTAGGTCGTGTGCTCCTTGTGAGAATCTAATGCCTGATGATCTGAGGTGGAACAGTTTCATCCCCAAACCATCTACACCTGACCACTCCGTCTGTGGAAAAACTGTCTTCCATGAAACCAGTTCCTGGTGCCAAAAAGGTTGGAGACCACTGCCTTAAGGGATTCATCAAAATTTCTCTTTATTGTCTAGAACAAATTTCATTCCTCAGCCTACTGTGCTGGCTTTGCTAGGTTGCTCATCAGCATAGGAACTGATCCCTATCCATAAACTGATCCCTCTTCCACCCAATAATAGCCTTTGTGCTGAGCACTGGCTAGTTATTTCAACTCTTTGCTTCCTATCTCAAAACCAGCTTTTATTTTATTGTGGTAAGAACACTAAACATGAGGTTTACTATCTTAACAAATGTTTATGTGCACAAACAGTATTGTTGCCTATAGGTATAATGTTGTGCAGCAGATCTCTAGAACTTACTCCTATTACTTAACTGAAACTTTATGTCCTTTGTTTATAACTCCCCATTTCTCATACCCCTCAGTCCCTGGCAACCACCATTCTACTCTTTGATTTATAAATTTGACTATTTTAAGTACTTTAGACTGCTTTAGTGGAATCATACAATATTTCTCTTTTCATGATAGGGTTCATCCAATGTTGTCTCATAGCTAGTTTTTAATTCATGAAAGCCTCTATTTTCTATTCCACAGTTACTACGTTTTTCAAATAGCTGTATACTAGGTCAAAAGCCTTTTGAAACTATTTTTTAACGATAAGAAAAAAATAGTTATCCAGGAGTACTTCTTTATCTTTACTTCCTTTAACTCTTTCAGAGACTCCTTACAGGGTGATATGGTTTGGATGTTTGTCCCCTCTGGAACTCATGTTGAAATGTGTTTCCCAGTGTTGGAGGTAGGGTCTGGTGGGAGGTGATTGGATCACAAGGGCAAATTCCTCATGAATGGCTTAGCACCATTCCCTTGGTGATAAGTGAGTTCTCACTCAGTTCATGCAAGATGTGGTTGTTTAAAAGAGTCTGGGACCTTCCCCTTCCCTCTCCCTTTTGATCCCACTCTTGCCATGTGATGTGCCTGCTTTCCCTTTGCCTTCTGCCATGATTGGAAGCTTACTGAGGCCATCACCAAGAGCAGATACTGGTGCAATGCTTATACAGCCTACAGAACCATAAGCCAATTAAGCTTCTTTTCGTTATAAATTACTCTGCCTCAGATATTTCTTCAGAGGGATGCAAAAACGGCCTAACATACAAAGGTACCTTTACTCTCAAGCAAGCTGCATTTCTTTGGCTCAGTGATATTATTTGGTTCTTGGAAGCTTCTATAACTTCTCTTACACTTTCATTTCAAAGACCTGTGATGATAGGTGCCTCCCTCTAAGGCTGCACTGTTTTTAAAGGACTACAACCATAGAGTTGAATCAATGTCACAAGTTTTTAAAAATGCTTTCTTGACTCTCTAATTTCATAATTCCCAATATTTTATTTTCATCACAGTGAGTTACTTGGGCATATTTCTTTGGAGACATTATCCATAAAACCATCATTCACTCTTGCTGTGAAGAATCAGAGAACATAACCCCTGTGTTGAAATAATGGTCAATTCTTTCTTAACTATCTGAGATTTATTCTTTTTGCTTGAGCAGTTTGAGCAAGCAAAGATAAAAGGTGAAACATCAGTGACATAAAATTGCCAACTTCTGCTACAGCAACCCTGCCCTCAGAAACCTATGTTGTTCAAAGAAGTATTTCATTAGGAGAACGTTGGCTGCTCTTCGAGCAAGGAAGAAATGCCATGGAGTTAAGAACCAAATCCATATACACTTGGGCCTGAATCCCAGCTCCACCAGTTTCTAGCTATTTGATACTCTCCAAGTTACTTAACTTCCCTGACATTCAGGATTCTATATGTGAAAGTGGAAACAATAGTAAGTTTGCAGGATGGCATTAAGGAGCAAAGTTAATAAATACAAAGTGTGTAGTATTGAATAAGTAGTAGTTGTACTTACGCATAATTCTTCTCTGGCTTTGATCAATCCTGCTGAACACAAGTTACTCAAAGAAAAGACTATATCGATTTGGTACTATGGCTTTTTAGATTGTATTTATAAGTAATGTACTCTTTGTCCATCAGTTAAGTTAGTGTTTTAGGCCTTTAAAATATCACTATTATTTGTGCAGATATTTTGGAGGTAGCAAATGTTAACAAGACTAAACATAGATTTCTTAAGCATTGTAGTTTAAAAGTTATTTTTTTAAATAAATCCCTAAGCAAATTTTACACATGCTGCAATAAAAGCAGTATGTGTATCAATGTATAAAGGCTTGGCATTTTACAAAAATCATAGTGAGGCTTGCAGTGACTCACTCCTGTAATCCCAGCACTTTGGGAGGCCGAAGCAGGAGGATCACCTGAGCTGGAGTTTGAGAGCAGCCTGGCAACAAAGGGAGACCCTGTCTCTACAAAACATAAAAATAATTAGCCAGGTAGAGTGGCACGTGCCTGTAGTCCCAGCTAATCCAGAGGCTGAGGCAGGAGGATTGGTTGAACCCAGGAGTTTGAGGTTACGGTGAGCTATACTCATACTACTGCACTCTAGTCTCAGCATCAAAGTGAGACCCTGTCTCAAAAAATGAAAATAAAAATAAACTAAAATTACCGTGACAGAATATGAACTTTGAAGGACTGGTAGTAATAGACAAATCAGCCCTAGGTAGGTTTTTTTCCTTGCAAAAGAAGGGATCCTCTGCTCCCCATACCAAACTTCCACCATCCACCTTCTGGTAAGAGAAAAACTTGATGAGAAGTTACGAACAATCTCAGAATATATAGGCCTACAAATGTGGCAGTCTGCAAAACTAAAAATTTTCATCTGTACACAAATATTGGATTTGAGTAATTTTCTAGATTATTCCCTATGTTGCAGTCACCTAAATCATATGCCTTACTGAACACACCATTAAGACACAAAACATTTATTTTTCTTGAAAACAATTCATAATGAAACCAAAGATAGATAATACTTTAGAGCTTTCACAAAGGCAGTGTTCAATAGGAAATGCATAAAATAAGAAGCTCAATAAGGAACACTTTTCTTCAAACTGTAAAAATTTAAACTGATCTATTAATATGTTGGCACCAGTGTCCTCATCTGTAAAATGGGGATACAATTACCTTCTTTCTTGCTATCACACCTAGTCACTGTAAGGATGAAATGTAAGTTGCTATCACCATCTCTAGGTATGCATGCAAAACAAATAAATAAAATCTTGCTACTATACTTTCTAAATATTTAATGCTTATATATCCTGCCATGGAACGCATCGCTACTACTTATAATAAACTACCCTTTACAGTTGTATACATGGGAGAAATTATTGCTTCTCATAGGTTGGGTTATTTATTTTGTGAATTATATATGGCCATAAAAGAAAATCCTCAGATAACTAGATAATGTTTTTTACCAACATGATAATTGTTGAAATAAATTTACCATTAACCTAAGATGCAGTAAAGTTTCCTAAATTCTATGTAAATAATGCTTGGCTTGGAAATTTCTGCATCTCATCACATTCAAAAAGGTCAGATTTATGTAGTTATATACACCAAATTACACTTATGAGAGCTAACCTAGGCAGTGATTGATACAAACATAAGTGAAAGAAATCTGGAAAGGAAAAGTTAGTGAAAGTATTCATAGCCCCAGAAAAGGAAGATTAGAGACGCTAGCTTGGAGCCAAGATTGAAAAATGTGCTATTGGAACCTGCTATGAATTTTCAAGACAATACTTATGCATATCCATGAAATGTTTATTTAATAAATCATTCATTAATGAGCAAACAGATTGATGAGATTTGGCACACTGCTCTCTTTGGACTGTGTGAGCAGCAGAAAAAATGGCTTCTGAGACACAGCCAATTTATTTTTTCCTGTGCCTGTATGCATGTATTGGCAAAGAGTTCCTTGGATTTTGGCAGCATGGGGGGTTTTAAGCAGAGATGCCATGATCATATTTTCATCTGTGGGATGCTGTGCAGAGGATTAAATAGAGGAAGAGGTGTCTCACTGTTAAAAAAAAAAAAAGGAGACACTATAGCATCCATCACACTTCAAATTATAACTGTCTGGAAGAAATTGTAGAGAAAGGTAGTAGAGTCATTTCACTGGAGAGAAAAGAAATGTTAAAAAGTCCAAGATTAGGTCAAGAGAAAAGATGATAAGCTCAATTTTGAACATGAATTTGAGTAGAGAGGTTTAGTAAACATATAAGTTTATGGGACTAGATCTTGGAAGAGAAAACTGAGTTGAATATATTTGAAAATGTTATTAACCAATGACTTGTGAGTAAATGACACTTCTTAGAATATATAGAGTATGGACGATGAAGGGTAAGGGCAAAACTCTAGGGAACAAAAATCAAGAAATTAAGTGACACTGAAGGATGACAAAAGATACTGAGAAAGAACAAAGAGGGGCTGGGAGTGGTGCCTCATGCCTGTAATCCTAGCACTTTAAGAGGCCAAGATGGGGGATCACTTGAGGCCAGAAGTTCAAGACCAGAAATTCAAGACAGTAAGACCCCATCTCTACAACAAACACAAAAACAAAATTAGCCAGGCATGGTGGAGCACACTTGTAGTCCCAGTTACTCAGGATACTGAGGTGGGGAGGATCACTTGAGCCCAGGAGTTTGAGGCTGCAGTGAGCTGTGATCTTGCCACTGCAATAATGAGACCATCTCAAAAAAAAAAAAAAAAGAAAAAAAAAAGAGGTAGACACAGGATCAGATAGTGATTGGTAAAATAGTGGCCAAAGGAAAAAAACCTTGGAATTACAAGTATAAAATTATAGGGAGAAGTCAAGTAAAATAAGGTCATTGTTGATATTGTCAGAGATGATGGTGGCTTGGACCAAGGAGTCAGTAGAGAAACTGGTATATATTTTGAAAGAGCAGTAGATAGGACTTGCCAATGGGTCTAATGAGGAATGGGAGAAACTGAAAAGAATCAATGATTATTCCAAGGTTTTGGCCCAAGAAATAAGAATTAAGATGCCATTTACTAAGATGAGGGAAAATGCAGGTGGAACAAGTGAGAGTAAAAAGAAGGTTTGGATATGTTTAGTTTGAGATTTTTTGTTTATATATGCAAGTAAAGGTGTCAAGTAGGCAAGGGTATGAAGGGGTGTGTGCATGTGTGTGTATGTGGAGAGACAGGGGCAGAAACAGAGAGAGAGACAGAGAAACAGAGAGCAAGTGGAGGGGAAAAGAGGACAATGCATTAATGGTAGTTTAAGTTTTTGAGATGAGATTGAATGAGATAACCTAGAGAATGAGGGTCCGTGATTGAGCCTGGGATTCACTCCTACAAAAGGCATACCAAAGCTGGGGGCACTGTAGCAGTCTACAACCAGATGCAAGAGGTGATTTATCATCGACAGTATTTAGAAGTGCCAGTACATGGTAAAAACAAAAATACAGCAGGCCAACTTCTAGTCAGTTTTATTGCTGTTTTTTCTTTATTTCAGTTCCCTACAGGGAATGTATTGTTTTTACTGCCTGTGCTGAGGTGAAAGAGTCCCACGATTTCCTCCCAAAACAAGGAAGCACCAATGAAGAAAACTGATCAGGAATGAGGTAGGAGAAAACCAAGAGAGGATGTGGTATAGACAGCCTAATGAAAAAAAAATCTCAGAAAGAAGGAAGAGGTCAGCTTGTTAAAAGCTGCTAGCTATTGTAGTTAGGTGGACTAGGAATTGGTCATTAGGTTTGCCAAAGAACAGGTCAACAGAGTCCTTGATTGGAGCTTCTTTAGTAGAATGGTGTGAGTGCAAACACCTCCTGAACGTGGGTAGAAAGGAAAAAGAAGATGAAAAAAATGGAGATGTCAAGTGTGGAAAATTCTCAGAAGAGTCTGCTGTAAAAATGACCAGAGAAATAGGGTGGTATCTGAAGGTAGATGTAACATTAGGGAGGGTTTTATAAGTAGGGAAGGTTGAGATGATGATGGGAATGAGCTAGTGGAAAGGGAAAAATTAATAATGCAGAAGAGAGTGAAGCAGTGACAGGTGTCATAGGATGGACCTAGGTGTAGATGTCTGAAAAACATTGAGGGTGAAAGCCAAATTATCACAAAAGTCAATGAAATTGAGACTAGGGCTTATCATCCTGAAGCAGGATTATGACAATAATTGGGGAGGAGAGTTGGCAGAGTAGGAAGGACAGAGAAAAGAGGCACCAAAATGGATGCGAACAATACAAGATAGGGACTAAAAAAGAGGTTCAGAAAGCAAAAGTCATCTGGTTTTAGCATATAATACACACCCATTGCCTGTTTGTGATACACAGTGACTGTAATCATTTTTGTTGCATAAAGATCTGGCTAGCAATCCTATCTAGCTATGAGCCAACACCATTACTTTTTCATTGTAGGTATCATGGAGGCTATAAGCAATAAAACTTATCAACAAAGATGAAAATCCCTATGGAACATAAACACTTTCCTATTAAACTCTTAAGTTTTATGGCAATACCATCACACTGTAATTTTTGTAATAGTCCCAAGTTTGATCAGAAAAACTAAACAATATATAATGCATATGGCACATGTATTTTAGGATTTTGGCACAAGATCATTAAAAGGCCTCAAAAGTGTGTGGCAAATTGGTACTCTTTTCCACACACCCATTAAATTTGCTGCATGACTAATCAGATGAAGCATGTCATAATCATCACTAGTGTAAAAGGTGACATATAGGCTGAAGTCACACTGCCATAAACATCTTATGATTCAAACAAAAAATAATTGTGCAAAAGAGCAAATACATCATTATAATACATGATAACAGCAAGTAGTAGGGGAAAATGAACTTAAGTATGAACAATTAATTCATAAATGATTACCAGAATTCGAAAGTAAAAAAATGTGCAAAATATACGGTAATCTGAAAAAAATAAAAAGTGTGTTGGGAAGGATGATGATATTGGTGGTAAAGAAATTGAATTTTTAAAATCATTTATTCTTGTTTACTTCACATATACAAACTAGAATTTAAAACATCTCTACTATGGTAAATAATTTCAGCCAAAGGCAGAATTTCCTTTGGAGGATTTTTAACAATGCTGTTACTAGGACATAGAAAGAATAGCAAAAGTACATTCACTGAAAAATGTAAGTAACGTGGGAATAAACTGCATCTTTTATATGGCCAATATTTTTGTAATGTTCTCATATATATCTGTTTACTCTAATCCTCACCTTTGTCCTCAGAGGAAGCAGATGTTGTATCACCCTTAATACTCTAGAACTCTATTTCCAGAGTGAAGAAAACCACCCTCTAATTTGCCCAAGTTGCTTGCAAGGGTTGAAAATACACTGCTTTTTGCATACACTATTAATTGTTGGGAAGAATCTCTTATATATATCCACAAAATTAGAATGTAATAGGGTGAGGCCAAATGGAATATTGGAGAATCAGTTTTCATTTGTTCCACGGCACCCCATCTTTCCTGTGATACCCGTGAAAGGGTTGCACAATACTTATAAGCTGGTGCTGGGGCACTCTGTCTTCCTTCTTCCTGCTAAATGCATGGAGGTAATCCTGTCTCACCAAAAGTCCTATAGACAGGGACAAATGAACTTCTGCCCATTGTTCTCCCACAAGAGCGGCACCCACCATGAATGCTCCATTTCACCTCATGTCTAGTTCACCTAATGACCTAGTTCTGGGTTTATTTATATTTACATATTCAAGGAGTATATATTGAACACTTACTAGGTGCAAGACACCCTGATAGTCCCATTACGGAAGTTCCAAAAGAATAGTTTACAGGTATTTCTGTTTAATCAATCCTTTTTATTTAGAAAGATATAAAAATGACTTACATTATTCCACATTCCATGAAATATTTCCACTTTGTTCAGCATAAATGACATTAATAGGCTAACATAAGCTCTAAATGTTATAAATAAAACAGAGCCCCAACACTGTTTTATTAAAACTACCAAAAGCCCATTAAAATCATGAGGAAAAATGAATACTTTTTGTGAGTTAAAAAAAAAAACAAACTTTATGAGCACATTACTTCCCCTCTCCTTCCCACACTAGTTTAAAGCATTTTGCCTGAAAGGGGAAAATGTAGTGCCTTACTATCAGGGCCCCTTCACCATGCCTAATCAGGCTGTGAAGTTTTCTATAATCACCAAGCTTCAACCTTTAGTGGGACCCTTGGCTCCTCCTTCATTGCTTCTATTTAGTTGGTAAGTTTACTCTGGATTTCTTTCCTTTTTTTTTAGGCAAGGTCTCGCTGTGTCACCTAGGCTGGAGTGCAGTGTCACGAACATGGCTCACTGTAGCCTCAACGTCTTATGCTCAGTGGATCCTCCTGCCTCCTGAATAGCTGGGACTACAGAAATGTGTCACCTTGCCTGGTTAATTTTTTAATTTTTATTTTTAGTAGAGACAAGGTCTCCCTGTGTTGCCCAGGCTTGCTTAGTCTCAAACTCCTGGGCTCAAGTGATCTTCCTGCCTCGGCCTCCCAAAGTGCTGGCATTATAGGCGTGAGCCACCGTGACTGTTCTAGATTCATTTTTAATGTTCTTTTCTATGTGTTGGGCCCTACCTCACTGCCAGCCTCCCAGTATGTTGACTGGCTTTGAATGAGCTCTCTGCCTCCAGGTCCTCTTGCTTCCTAAAACAGCTCTTCAACAATACCATTCGTACAATCAAAAGCTTTGGTACTTTCTTATTTTCTCCTTTATCAAATCCAAACTTCTTTGCTTGGCTTTCAAGGCATTCCATAATCTTAACTATCTAGTTAATTTTTATTGCTTTCTCCTAAATGGTCATTAATAGTCTTTTAGTGTAGTTTCTTGCTTCTCCCGCAGTCTTATCAATTGTCTTTCATCTCTGAGTCTGCATCATGCCATTCCTCCCCTTAACCCTAAGGACAATGCCAAAATAAATAAGCAAATAAACACACAAAGAGAGAAATAAATAAAACCTTATTTCATTTTCCTTCCCTACTCAATTTTCATGTCCTCATACCTGCATCAGCCATATCAAATCCCAGTTTCAATGTTCGTGTAAACATTACTGAACTTGAATTCCCTCAAAATGTCCTAATTTACCTGGCTTATGGTGACAAGTTCATTGATTCTGTCCTCTAGGCAGCCTCTAAACTCCTTGAGGGCAGGGAACTTTCGCTTTTCTATCTCTCACAGCCCCAGGCCAAATGCTAAACCCAGAGCGGTTGCTCAGTGGATTCCTTTCAAGTGATTTCTACAACCAATAATGGCAGTAGTAGAAGAATCTTCCAGATACTAAAGAAGGGTCCTTTTCTCCACTTCATTCTGATTCTGATTCCAATTAATTCATCAAGTATTTGCCACATTTGCTATTAGATGCAAATATCTGGTATTCTTGCTCAATGGGACAGGAGTTTAAAATCCAATTGAAATAGGCTAAAGAGGGAGACAAGTTCTTCACAGTTATATGCCAGCTTTGTTAGCAATTCTTTCTCCTTTTCTCTCCCAATACACATTGTAGAAATAAGTTACCCTGCACTGTTTTCCTTTTCCTAGTCCCTTCTTGTTACTGGTTTGTGAATGTGCAAGATGTATGCATTTAATTCTTTGAAGTCCAAACACATTATTGCTTGAAAGAAAAGCTCTGGAGGATGAAATAAGAGTATACAATTATTGCAAAATGGTAATAAAATCATCTCCCCACACTTCCCTTGAGAACCATGGTCAAGGAAGATCTGGCTGAGAGGGCTGAAACAGACTGTCAACTTGACTTTTAATTTTATGAACTATGAGAATTTGGACAAAAAAATGTCTTCAAAGGGTCAATATCATTTCTACAAATGAGAAGAAGACTGAGTGTGAAAAGGCTGCTTTGAAGCAGCCTCAGAGGAAAAAAATCTTATGAGCAAGTATCAATAGTACTTTCTCAATTTCTCATTTTTTTTTCTCTAAAAGGGATTTTATTTCTTTTAAGCACAGGAATTGCAGTTAAAAATTATTTTATAACCCTTAAAATGAGAACATTTGCCTATTAAGCTCCAACAATCCACAATATTCTATCTGTAAAGCATATCATGTGGCCTCCTGCTGTTTCATTTAACTTTAGCTGAACCTTTTTTTTAAAGTGTTTCCTAATCTACCCTAATTTGCTTAAACCCCTGATCTGCCATTTCTCAAACTGTTTGTTTACATCTCACTGGAAATGTGTAACAGTTAACAAAGTGTTTTAAGAACTAGAAATAATGACAGAGTTAGACATTTTAATTCATAGCATAAAAGACATTTAAGGCTGGGCACGGTGGCTCACACCTGTAATCCCAGCACTTTGAGAGGCCAAGGCGGGCAGATCACCTGAGGTCAGGAGTTCCAGACTAGCCTGACCAACATGGAGAAACCACGTCTCTACTAAAAATACAAAAATTAGCCGGGCATGGTTGCAGGCGCCTGTAATCCCAACTACTCAGGAGGCTGAGGCAGGAGAATTGCTTGAACCCAGGAGGCGGAGGTTGCAGTGAGCCGAGATCGTGCCACTGCACTCCAGCCTGGGTGACAAGAGCAAGACTCTGTCTCAAAAAAAAAAAAAAAAAAAGACATTTAAATTAACACACATGCACTCACAGCTCAGTCACAGCTCTCTAGGTGGCAAGAGCCGTATCTGGCTAGGAGCTCCTAAGATGAAAACAACCTTCTTGTGCTCTCAAGGAGCTTGAATCTGGAGAAGGAGACAAAACAACCACCCACTATTATGAGAAGCGATATGCAGGTAATAGGAGCCAAATATTCTTGAGGCAAAAGAACCCAGAACAAGCAACTTGGTGGGAGAGGGGAGAATCAGTGCGATATGTATCTTATCCTCTATTATGACGTTTAAAAAAAAGTTCTATCTAGGAGAAACAGTTTATAGACAAATGATAAAATAAGGACAATGATCATCTTTTAAAACCTTCCACTCAACCTATATAAATAGCAAAATATGATACAAATAAATAAAGTGATGCTGAATTGGGAATCAGAAGCTTGGGTTGCACTATGAATTAGCTTTGTGACTTTGAGTAGTGAAACTACAGGGAGCCTCTGCTTCCTCAGCTGTAAAATGAGGGAGTGGACCTAGGTGAGTTTTAAGGATTCTTTGGCTTTCCCATTATCTGATCATCTGCAATTATTTTCGTCAAATTACAGGTACTGGCAACAGGGTTAACGACAAGACCTCATAAGACTGGACAGTAATTCACCTTTACCTCATACATGTTACTTGTGAGTGCTATGGTTTGAATGTTTATGTCTGCCCCTAAATTCATATGTTGAAATCCTAGCCCCCAAGGTAATGGTATTAACAGGTGGGGCGTTTGGGTTTAGTGTCTTTATGAAAGAAATTGCAGGCCAGATGCAGTGGTTCAAGCCTATGATCTCAGCACTTTGGGACACCAAGGCGGGAGAATTTCTGGAGCCCAGTAGTTCAAGAACAGCCTGGGCAACATAGTAAGACCCTATCTCTACAAAAAATAAAAAATTAGCCAGTCATGGTGGCACGTGCCTGTAGTCCCAGTTATCCCAGAGGCTGAGGCAGGAGGATCACTTGAGCCCAGGATTTCGAGGCTACAGTGAGTCATGATCATGCCACTGCACTCCAGCCTGGGCAATAAAGCAAGACCCTGTCTCAAAAATAAATAAATAAATTTAAAAAAATAAAATGCAGAGTGATAGCTAATCCCTTCCACCATGTGAGGATACTGAATAAGGTGCCATTTATGGGAAAGTGGGTCCTCACCAGACATCTAATTGTCTGGCACCTTGATATTGGACTTCCCAGCCTGCAGAACTATAAGAAACAAACACCTGTTGTTTATAAACTACGCATTGTATGGTGTTTTGTTATAGCAGCCCAAACAGACTAAGACAGTGAGCTTAGTTTTACAACCTTCCTTTCTCACATTCCCTTTCACATTATTAACCTTCTGGTCCTTTATATTTGCGTAACCCTTAATACTTTTCAAAGTATGTTCATATTCATTATCTCAAGTCTTCTGAGTAACTCCTCCACATTCTAACCATACTGCAAATAATTTCCCTCACTCTCTTGCTAGACCTACCTCTTATAACCTTATTCATTCTTATTTCATATTACTCTGCTTTATGCTTAACTCTTTTCCCCTTTCCTTTCTTCTAAAGGAACTAGATACATCATTTTCTACCTCCTTTCCATCCTCTTTCTCCATTACAGGCTATTCTAAATCACTGAAGTGAATTTGTTTTTGACTGAGTGCTTAAAGGTGAAACCTCAAAGAACAGAAGCACAAAGGTGACTCTGGATACTACTACAGTCAGTTTAATTTAGAGACCATCTTTCTAAGATGGTTTCTTCAAAAATACAATGGACCTAGGAAGCTCTGAAGTTAGGAGCTTGAACGAGGGGAAAGGAGGTTTGTCCACGCAGGCAGGATGCTAGAGAGGCACCAGTCCCTCACCTGAATACATGGTAAGATTAGTGGAGTGGGGTTTCAGGGATGGCATTAAACACAGTAATGCCAAAGAGAGTGGCTCCATCTTTCAAAATGTAGTTTAGGTATATATCAAACTATATTTTTCTAATTTCAGCATTCTTAAGGAACAGCATTTGTTTTTCAAAAGTATTAGTAATCTAGTGGAAGTTATAGACCTTCTTCGTATAAAACTGTACATACGAATAATTTTGTAGACAATTACAAGAAGCCATGGAATTCCTGGGTCCATGGGTCTCAGGTTAATGAACTTTGCACAAATAGCCTAGATAAGCTCTTTTGTGGATGTTACATAACTCTAAGAAAAGTAATCTCCATTCTCTTTTATCACATTGATGTAAAACTTTTTCATTTACCAGAAAACCAAGGATTAAGTCATCTAATTGGAACAGTCACAATGTTTTAGCTTCTTTTTTGTTTTTAATAATTATTAATGAGAATGTTGGCAGAGCAGGGTGGTATACACCTGTAATCCCAGCTGTTCAGGAGGCTGAGGTGACAGATCACTTGTGCCCAGAAGTTCAAGGCTGCAGTGAGCCATGATTGCACCACTGCACTCCAGCTTGGGTGACAGTGTGAGACTCTGTCTCTAAAATCTTTTTTTTTAAATAAAAAAAGACAATGTTACGGAAGAATAGCATGATGACGGTTATTGTCAAACTACATGGACATGTCTACATGAAGACAAATCAGCTGATCATTAATATAAAAGCAAAAAGCACTCCTCTTTTAAAGAAAAAAAAAGATTGCATTTTTTTCTGTAATATAAAGTCCAAAAGGAAGCTAATTTTTTAAACTGAAATAATCAAATGCTTTGGAATCATATGCTTACATATTCCCAAGAATTGTTATTCTAGGAGCCTAGAAGTGCTAATGGGCCTCTCCAAACACTTAACTCTTACATAGAACACAGATTATTAAATATACAATGAAGAACAACAGACAAATGTAACCTAGAGAGTGTAGATTACCAGGAGAACATCCATTGTTTCTGTATTCTGGCTAGTTTTGGGCATAATCTTGAGAATTTCAGTTCCAGACAAAAAATACTTTCATAAAGGCATAAAAGTTCCAGTATGCAAAGCAACTTCATAAAATGTAATATGTATTCTACAAAAAGTAGGAAAAATTTTGATTTGAAAACCAAACTCAAGAGGAAGAAGAGATTTTAATCTTTCAGCTTGGTTTTTAAATAAAGTTGATTTCCAGACATCCTTTTTAATTCTCCAAAAATCTCAACCACAAATTTTATCACCTAAATACCTAAGAGAAATATGAAAACAATGAAAGATGATGATATTTTTGGCTCACTAACTTTTGTAAAGTTCTTTTTCTTCTTATAATAAACTTGTGAATATTCTCAATAAAAGAAAATTCTTACGAGACTGTACCGGGGAAAAAGGTGCCTTTAGAAAAGTTTAGTAAAATCCAGAAGTAGAACAGATTGAAAACTAACAGTGTTTATTTCAAATCGTTTGCTAAGTAACAGAGAGTTCTTCCCCCTCCCCCAATAAATCCCAAAGTCAAGATTTTCTTACAAAATACAAAAGCATGTTAAAAAGATTATAAAGAAACAAATTTTTAGAATTTTTACTTTTATGCATATGTATATGATATTAGTAGCATTAAAGATCCTGAGAAAGGCCATGAAGCAATTTAAAAATTGAGGCTTTTAAATATCACGATAGTATGTAATTCTTGCCTCACAGCTGCCACCACTATCTTAAACATTCATAATAATAGTTACCATTTGCAAATATGTTAATGAAGCTTAACCGGCTCTTGAGAAAATTAATCTAGTTGAATGCTATCAAATACATTTTTTTAAAAAACTATAAAACAACAAATTTTACCTGCAATTGTAAATTACATAATATGTTAGACAGAAAAACTCATTCACTGTGTACCGCAAATTCATTTTTTTTGTTACAATCTTTATGGAACCTAAAAATATAACTTTTTCCTTTCTTTAACTCATTGAAGTTAAAAGATGGAGATAAATGCTTAAAAATTACAGATTTTTGAGGGTACATATGAAATAAATATTTATGACTTTTAGTTAACATGAATAAAAAGTAAAAATATCAATATTCATTTTCTGAAAAACATATTTTCTGTTTCTTAAATTTGGCTTAATAATACCTAATGCTACTTACTGTATGAGAAATTTAAAACCTAAGTTTGTCAAATATACTTGTACTGAAATCCAACTAAAAGAAATAATGCCTGTTCTTTATGAGACAATATGTACAGAACTCAGAGTTCCACTGCTAAGGTTGAGAGTGCACAACTCAACTCATTACAAGTCTAAAAGTTTCATGAGTTTCACCCCAGGTATCACAAGCTAAAATTCCAGGCCTCTGTGTCATTCCCTGAAACATCTGCAACGGAATTTAAAATTCTTGATAAATGAGATAAGCAAAAGCATTTACTTAATTAGATTTTTAAAGCATATTTATTAACTCATGAAGTAAATCAATGAAAAGTTTTATACCTAAAAGCAACGTACAAACATACAATACAACTTAACCTTTCATTTAGAAGTTGATGCCCTAGATGTATTTTACTTAATGCAATTGTAAACATGATTTTCTTAATATTGGCTCAATTAAATACAAGCTCATGCTAAAAATAATTAACTCATAAAATTAAAATATTTTAAAGCAATTTAGATAGGTGCGTTCTTGACCTTGATGGGGTTTTCTGTTTCTTATAATCTACAAGGAATCCAAAATACAATCTACAGCTTTTTTTTTTTTTTTTTTTTTTTTTTGAGACGGAATTTCGCTCTTGTTGCCCAGGCTGGAGTGCAATGGCGTGATTTCGGCTCCCAGCAACCTCCGCCTCCCGGGTTCAAGCCATTCTCCTGCCTCAGGCTCCGGAGTAGCTAGGATTACAGGCATGTGCCACCACGCCTGGCCACAATCTATAACTTTGTATACATATGTATAACCTAATAACCTAATGCATAGAAGCATCTGATTGTATGTTTATCTGGAGTAATCTGTTTTGGTGTCTTTCCTGCCAAACCACTTCTGGTGTTTCAAGCAGGGCAATGACAGCATACACCTTCATGTTATTATTTATGTACAGAAGGCCAAACCAAATGTCTGGGTGGGTCTCCAAACACATAAAATCAGTAGTTTTTTTTTCCATCCACAGGACCCAATTACATTGAAATAAACTAACTCCTAGTGAAAGATTGGCTCTAACAGAGAATACCACACAACCACAGACACTGAAATGAAATCACAGTCATAAGTATAGAAGCCACCAACATATTGTTAAAAATAGTCTGTCGTACATCCTCATACACACATGGACAGTCAAATAATGCACATTAGTTATGAAAAGAAACTGCTTCTTTTCTTTCTATGAGGTGCATCCTTCGTGAAGATTTCCTAATTTTAAAAGTTTTCTGTCTCAGGCTAAATGTGTAAAAATACCAGCAGGGGCCCTAAGGACTACTCTCCTCACAGAGGCAGAAGGACTGTCATGTGGGGCTCTGGCTTTAAATGGGTGGATCTTTTAGCTGATCCTGGAGTGGCAGAGACTGACAAATGTGGGGAAGTCCTTAGCCGTGAGATGAGGGTTTAGCTTGTAGGCTCTTGGTCAACTGAAAGGTTGCATTCAATGTAAATTATAGGACTGCTCTTTAGACATATACTGCTTCCCACCAGGTGAAAGTTAAGCAGAGCGTCGGGCTCATTCAGAGATGGCCTAGTAGCTTCTTAGCAAGGAGGGGAAGCGAAGCAGCCATGAGCAATTATTATCGCCATCTCTGAAGAACAGAAAGGAAGGAAGGAAACATTTTTACAGAGACCTATATTAAATTTCCTTTTTAAAGTGCCTCTATGTATTTCTCGTTCCAATTTATATGAAAAAAATATTAGTTTTAAAACTACAACAGAACTGGCAGTAAATATACCTGCAACAATTGTTCTTTTATTAAATATTTATTGAAATAAATTCCTGTGCCTTCTCATTTTTCTTCTTCTGGTTCCAATATTTATTTACAGCTGATTATTAACATCTGCCAGTATAACGGTTTCATCCATACAGAAGCCGAAGGGTAAAAAAGTCACACACACCCTTCTAACGTGACCTGTAGTTAGACAGAAAACAGTTTTCCCAGTCACTGCTTGGCTTCCTGTCTGTGACCTCTGAAAAGCATTGGAGGCCAGGGTTAATGGCCTTTCCAATCTCTGTGATAAGAATTCATTTTGTTCTATTACCAGCAGTTATCTGAGGAGCCTGCTGCATCACTTCAGCAGGGTTCAATCAATGAGAGGACCTAATGAAGTAACCAGCTGTAGCTCTATTTCTCTGGCCAGCTCTATCAGACAAATAAGATCTATCAGTCACATCTTAAGGCTGATCCTAGACACAGCATCTTCACATGCTGAACTCGTATGCATATGAACTAATGATACCCCGCCATTTCTTTTAAAGCTTCCCTTTTGATATAGGTTTTGTAGTGCTGAAAATGAAATAAGTTCTGAGATGTTATTTTAAGAGGAAAACAATGCAAGATTAAATAAAAATGAATTTGCAGAACAGTGAAAGAGTTTATAAGAATAACAAATGTTAAAATTATGTGGCATCCAAGCTTAGGCTCTTAACTTGGCAATTCTCAAATATTTACACTTTAGGTTGATATTTTTTAACCTTCAAAAAAATGGGGAAGGATGAAAAGTTACTATATTCAATTTTATCATATTTATTGATAGAAGTTTAATGATAGGACTTGCATTTTTGACTGGGTCATCGGAATAAAAATACAATTATGCTGTATTTTTTACTTTTTGGTCCAATATCAATCAACGTAAGACTGTAAGTTAACTCTGGGTTATTTTATATTATCGAATGTCACTAATCACACAAATTCTATTATTTATACATTTTAATTTTTAAATTACTAATTTGATTCACCTTCCCAATCCAAAAGAGCATTTATTAATGGTATTTTTACACATGGAAATTTCAGAAGGGAAAACAAAGCCTAGCACCTTCAATTAGTGGCCTCATAAAAGTATTAGACAGTCATTAGAAGTACTATTCAAAATTAACCCTTCTGTGGAAAGGGGTACTGATAATGGTTCTACAGTTTTTAGACTATTTCTCAGGGAAATTTTGAAGCCAAGAATAAAATATTCATATTTGCTGATATGAGGAAAGCTACAAGTACCTTCGTTTACTTTATTAGGTTAATCACAATGAATTTCATGTAATACAATTTGTATTCTTTTAAATTTGCTGCTTTCTTTGTCAAACCGGAAAAAAAGAAAACATGGCTCACGCCTGTAATCCCAGCACTTTGGGAGGCCGAGGCGGGCGGATCACAAGGTCAGGAGATCGAGACCATCCTGGCTAACACGGTGAAACCCCGTCTCTACTAAAAATACAAAAAATTAGCCGGGCGTGGTAGCGGGCGCCTGTAGTCCCAGCTACTCGGGAGGCTGAGGCAGGAGAATGGCGTGAACCCGGGAGGCGGAGCTTGCAGTGAGCCGAGATCGCGCCACTGCACTCCAGCCTGGGCGACTGAGCGAGACTCCGTCTCAAAAAAAAAAAAAAAAAAAAAAAAAAAAAAAAAAAAAAAAAAAAAAAAAAGAGATGATATCTAAGGGAAGCTACACAGATCAAAATTATTTGCTAGCCTTGTGCTTGATAACCACATTCACACATGCAAAAATGCCCTGTTTCATTAGAAGACAATGGTTATTCAAGCAGTATTGCCAATATATTATGACATAAAAGTACCAAAGACTATATTCCAAATGTCTAGATTTTTAGGGGTATATAACACTGCTTTCTTTTTCAAATTGCAATCACAGAGATGTTTGAGTGATACGGGTATGATATCCAGATGGTCTTTTCATTCAAACCTTTGGAGATGTAAATGAAAGATTAAGGTGCACTAGATAAGAGGCTGGATGTAACAGAAAAAAACAACCCTGGTATTAAAGGAAAATAAGGTGTGGTGTGTTTGTGTGTGTGTGTGTGTGTGTGTGTGTGTGTGTGAGAGAGAGAGAGAGAGAGAGAGAGAGAGAGACAGAGACAGAGAAAGATTCCTGGACCTCTAACCATCTAGGTAAGTGCGAAAAGGACTGAAATATCTTTGCTGAATATGTAAACAGATAAGAATATGCCTAGCAGGCATTTTGGGAACATCTGTCAATTTTTTATAGAACACAATGATTGTGGGCTATTGATTGCATTTAAACAAAGTTGTTGCAAAAAATCAGCTAACAATTCGTGTAGAAAGGGCCAATCAATATTTAAATGACTCACTTTATTGATTTAAAATTAACTTTCAATTAAGAGATCCATAGGACTCTTAACTGCGACACTTATCCATTCAAGAGAAAATAAAGGTACATTTATCGATACACTTAAACAGCAGTGGCTGGTTTCCTATCGATTCAGTCATTTGCGCTGGGATTCGTTAGCGTCATCAGCCTTTAACTCGCTTACTAGGTCTTCGCAGTGTACAATACTGCAAGATGTAGGAATGCGCAAAACAACACAAAGAAAGGATAGAAATTTAAACAGAATTAAAAGATATAGGAAAAGGTAAGTCAACCTTACACTTTTATTTTCCTTTTAGTATTACAGAAGGAAGAATGTTTAGATAGATTATTTGGGTGACTATTAGAAAAAGAGGGGCTATTTTTCAAAGCAAGTGGTTTAGATATGGCACATTTTAAAACTGTGTAAACAAATGAAATCTTTGAACAATTGACTAGTAAAAGCTTTATTGGCTTCTATTGACTAACAAGAACACTAACTTGCATATACTGGTTATATTATAATCAATGGTAGCTAAAAATAACAGTTTATGGAATGTTTTAAAGACAATAATTATATTTCCTATTGGAAATACTGTATATATGTGTTTAAGGCCATATTTATTCAACAACATTGCAAGGGAACCACACAAGGCTATGTTGTATTATTTTGATAATCTACCAGTTATTATATTTTATAATTTATTTTTATCAGGGTTTTCATGAAGAATAAAACTAATACAGAAAATTAAACTATTATATAATATGGATGAATAAATAAAAACATGCATAGATAAGATTTATACATGTCTTTCAAAATCATTACTATCCACTTATTTGTTGTGTCTTTATTGCCACTAAAAGGGAACTCTGGATACAGAAGGAGGCATTGATTGTAAATCTTTAACTGCAATTTCTAACATTATATCAGAAGAACAAAACTGAATGATCTCCATGGGGAATGGCATCTTAACAGGGCTGAGTCTCCAACAGCCTGATTGTAATATGTGTGGCCAGTGTTACTCTTTTTCAAGAATTCAAAACTATAGGTGTCGCTTTTTGGTTTAAGATGGTAATGTCCCCAGCCTATACTACATCTCTTATAGCCCAATTGTCTTGTCCTCATATTCTTCACTATACAGAGCTGTCTGTATGAGAAAGAAGCTATCCCAAACAGAAACCCCCTACTCATTTACTGACATGCAATTCCTGGTAGGAGAGAGAAAGCTGACAATCTAATTCTGCTTGTTCAGAATCTATTTTTAATCATCTTTACATTTACTGTGAATCTTCATTCATTCATTATATCCACTATGGATACAAAAGATGTTTTCAGTAATTTAAAGGTTAGCCTTTAGTTTTTCTCTGTGCACCGTCTTTGGTGGTTCTGCTATACCACTATACCACTTGTGTTTTCGATTTGCTCTAAACTTGTCAGAAAAATTTGGAGTGGATGGGAGTAAAAAAAATCACAGATTCAAATGTTCAGATAAAAGAAACCCCTCCTACAAAATTAGTTTAATCACATAATATTGGTGTAACAGAATTTGGAATATATTGTGATGATTACATTTACTAAAAAGTGCATGATGCCATTATTTCCAAGGAGAAATCAGATGATCATGCTAATTAAGTGATAGCAAGTGGCAAAGGATGCCTGTCACAGGCCTCTCTGATCTGCGGAGAGAGATGTGTGGTTCCCAGCCTAAACACTCAGGAGTAGTAACAATTGGCTTAAGCACTATTCAGTCCCAAGGTGAATCCCAAATCCCAAATAGGGGATTCACTTTAATTTAACACTTCCTTATCACATCAAAGAGGTGAAAAAGGCATCTTTATGAATTGGCTTGCAAGGACCGAAATAACAAAAACAAAAAAAAAATCAAAAACATTTTGGATTTTATCCCAGTACCTAAATTCTCTTTAAGAACTCTTGGGGACACTTGGAAATGACTATAGAAAAATTTATATATTTTAAGATTCAAGCTATAAATCCATGTAACAAAAATAATTAAAAGCTTAGTTCTTTTAATCTCTTGAAAGTTATAAACTTCCAATTATATTATTAAAAAGAAAGTATAGAACTACCTAAAAATACCTGTTCATTGGACCTAACTAATGTATTGGCTCTGTCCGATAAAATAAATTATCATTACCTCAGCCAGATTTACACCTCTTAAAAAATTATTTGCTAATATTTTTTCTGTGTCATTAATCCCATTTTATCTATAACCAAAAATAATCGAGCCTACCTTTCTCACAGCAGGCTTTGGAGAATGTTGACTACTTTAGTAAGAATGACACTGAGTCTACACCCATAGTCCACTGGTCAGATCTCAAGAATTTCATACGGCCATCTCATCCTTTCCCTGTGTTCACTCGTTATCATCTTAATAACATAAGACATCAAATGGTTTGGAGCTAAGCATCTTGTCTTTTGGATGATCATGCTACGTGTTATTTGAGTGGGATGTTGTAATTTAACAGTGATAGAAAAGGAGATCTGCTTGAAGATGATGAACCATGCTGAGTGAGTCATGAGAAAGTGCAGGCAACACATGCCTAAAAGGCAAACCCAGTGATTCCTATAAAGGATGGGAAATGAAGGTTATCTAATTTCTGAAATTCTCTTATCTTGCTTGATCTGCTTTTGTAGTGTTTATTTCAGGATCATTATTGTATTTTTTACAATAGATCAAAGACATGGTTGATAAGACTTGATTCTAGATAAATTTGTTGCATTTCAGATATCTTACAATATATGAAATCTCACAGCATGGCTAGTTTATTTAAACCTTTTTTTTCCCCTAAAGGCGTACTTACACCGTAATTTCAGAAAGGTTTCATATCACTTTACCCAAATCATGGCTAAGATGGACACAAATAATTACAGGAATTAGTGCTACAGGGTGTAAAATTGTTCTTCTTGTAGAAGAAGTGCATTCATTTCATTCTGGAATTCCCTGCTGAGACATGATGTGTGCAAACTATGTAAGGACACCGTAATCCTCTGATGCTTATAAAAAATGGTAAAGTTGCATGTAATCTCTGACTACAAAAAAAAAAAAAAGCCTAAGTGTCATTCACACCAAGGACAAATGCCAAGTATTCTCTGCTGAGCTGACTGATGATTCTTGTTCTGTAGAGAAAAAGCCAGAAATTATGAAAATCATTAGTTTCAGCCTCAGTGGAAGTAAATGTAATAGATTGAAACTTCATATCAAAAATTCAAAATAGCTATATATCTTTAGTGCATAGTAAATTAGGTAGTCCTTTATGATTTGATTTCTTTTAGATGCATTTTTCCCTTTATCCTTTACAACAACCTCATTTTTAATATTACAGCTAAAGTGAGTATCCCTTACTAAAGTCAGTGGCTATCTTCTGGAAAACGTGGAAACAAATTTGGTTATGCGCCATATGCCATTTGATTAACTGTACAAAATGGAATAACAGTAAGCTACAGCACATAGAAGGTCACATGAGGGATTTTTAACTTCTTGTTCAACCACAGAAAATCAGGCAGCGTTAGGCATGAGGACTACTTTCTTACCCTTGTATGCCACTGATTAGTTCAGCCTTAGTAGAACAGAAATCCTTAATCTTCTCTTTTTAATATTGAAGAGGTAAACCCCTTTCACCTGCATGTGGAGGCTGCCTTTTCATCAAAGCTCAGGAGATTCCAGTAACAAAATCAATGTATGCATGTTCAGAGCAGTTTTCAGGGTTTTGTAAGACAAATCTCTCAAACGGGGGCTAGTTTAATGCTATTGAGCTGTGCTTCGATCTAACCCAGTGAGTGAACAACACAGCAACAGTTCACTTTCCAGGGCTCAGGCTATAGGAGGAGGGATCCTTCTCCACAAATGCAGCTGTGGAATTTCGCCATGACCTCTCACCTCACTTAATCCGACTTTAAACCTCCCAGTGGATTGGTTAAATAAATAAATATTTAAAGGTAACCCCAAATCAACAAACATAATTAATTAATTTCTCTCTTCCATGTTAATAAACTAAACTTGGGGAAGTTTACACCTGATGGAGTGCTTTTCCAGGGGCAGGGCAAATTCTGCAAACTCAGATTTCCTTTTTAAAGGTAATGTTTGAAAAGCCAGTGAAAAATGATAATATATATGTATTTTTCTCTTTTTTTCAGTATATAGATTTGTCGATTGAGTCAAGAATAATAATTTGTTTTAAACGGAAGTATTTATTTTCAGGTATTTATGGTACTCACTAAAAATGCTTTGATTCCTTAATAGTTTATGCTTTCTATCTTTAAAAATATTAAATGACTACTTCGCTATTCAAATTCCTCTGTTACTAGAAATCATAAAGTCACTAAATATACATTGTCTTATATAGTTTTTAAATTAAAAATTAAAAGTATGATTGATTTTTGAAAAATTAAATTTTGGACATTGTGTTACACTCAACTCTACGGTGGAAAAGCCTTGATTGTTTTCCTCACGTTGCTTCCATTAGTGTCATAACTTCACAAATTACCTGATGTTAAATCAATCATGACTTTACACAGCTACAGGCTTCCTTTCATAAAATAATATTTTATTATGGCAGGAATAAGGCATTTGAATATTTTCTAATGTTTTGGAAACATCAAAAGGAAACCATCTCAGATTCCTTGTTGCATTTTGAGGTGAGTATTTTCTCAGACATTAAAAAGACTGCTGGACTTAATGCAAAAATTCTAAGTCTGAATTATAATCAAATGTTACTGCAGGAGTATTTCAAAATCTAGGGCAAATCACTTTTGTATAATTACAATGTGAATATAAAATATTTAGCATCATTTATTTCTTCAGGCAAATGATATATACTTACTATCTTTTTATTGGTGTATTGTCAAAATGGGTTTTAATTTAAAACTAAATGTAACATAATAAGGCAAAAATATCCCTAGTGATGTTGAATGAGTATTTGTGGCTGTCTTGTTTATTTGCCCTATTTATATTGACTTCAGGTTTAAAACTGGTGGCTTATATTAAATCAAATATTTCTCAAACTAAAAAGAACAAAAATGAGTGTGCAATCATTAGAGCTACTTTATACTTTTTAGAAGTAATTCAGCTGAGGATAGACACAAACACCAAACATTTTGATAACATTGACTACACTGTTCTCCACTACTCTTAGGAGGTTACATTTGAGTCATGATTCACACTCTACCAAGAAAGACCTATTTAGAGTTTAATTAAGAATAATTAGTGTAAATAAACATGGTCAAAGAAATTTAGTTACTTTTCTTAATTATATAAATGCAGTTTACAAGGATAAATATTAAATTCTTGGCTATTTTACCTTTTAAAAATGTTAACACTAATTTTCAAACATCAAAAGACCTGCTACATATGCCACCTTACCCTCTTCTTTCGGTCATACCACACACACACACACACACACACACACACGCACACACACACAATATTGATTTATATTCTTCCAAAAGAAAAGGCTGGATTTTTATTTCTGTACTAGACAGAGGAATTTCCCTTGCTTATAAATATTTTAGAGTAAATTTGCGTCTTTCCTGTTAAATGGATATTGCTTACTGTTGGTTGACAGCTCAAGTGTGCTGACAGGAATTAGTGAAAAATGGGCTATCATAGAAAATATCACACTTTTCAGTCTCAGAGCCACTAAAGGATACAAAAGACTTCTTTGGCCTTGCTCTGTGGTCTAGGACTTCAAGTCTAAATAAGTACCATTAGATATAAAAGATTTCTTATTATTTTCTCTTACGTAATAAGGGCATTTACATTCCAATGTGAATGTAGAAATAAGTTTGTAGGGAATGTTTTCTCCTTCTAATATTTCTTTTGAAAAACATTATTGACTCTCAAAACAACAACTATTTGAAAGTGGCTGTCCCTATGGTGTAAAGATAATTCTGAGGCCTAAAGCTGATAATCTTGAATCCAAAGTACTGCAAAAGCCTTCTGTGTATACACAGTGATGCACTCGGTAACCATTCGGTTTAACGCCAAACTTTGTAAAGTCATATTTTCTAAGTCAAAGGCACATTTTGTACCATATCATATAGGGAATGCCCCAGTTAAACCATATTCCTTTAATGGCAGAACTTCAAATGGCATCTTGGGTTTCACAAAACCCTCTTTCTTTTCAGAAGTAATTAGCTAAGGCAGAGTTTGTATGGCAATTAAAAACCACTTGCTTGCAGAAGCTTGTAGGCATTATGTAATTTTTTTATGCTACAAGTACATATGCGTTTTCTTGCCTCTAGCTTAAATACAGTGAATGTTGTAGTTGGTTGCACAGGAATTGTCTCAAGAACATTAAAGCAAGCCAAACACGATTGTATTCCAACTAAAATTGCTCTCTTTATACGGTGTATTGAAACTTGATAACTGTTGGTTATAAAATTCCTTTGATTTTCTGTAGGTAATAAAATACTTTGGCAATTACTATTGACAGTTCTGGATAATCTTGAAGGCTGCCTTGCCTGAAGAAGATGAGTGTTACAAATCACTCCACTGAAAGAGGGAAGAACAGCAGCAGGCAGCAGACAGGTTTCAATTTCACAATGCTGATTATCTCATTCGCGATTCTATGCATGCCTAAATCTGAGAATCCCTCAAGCAGCTATATGGACTTCTACTTTTAAAATGCCTATTACGCTTTCATACTTTTTCCTGCTTCCTGAAGAGTGCCATTTCGCCAAGCTTAAATAGCAGAAAATTGCACTGCTTTTCCTCTGCCCATCTCCTCAATCTCTATTAACCTGCACAAGAACAAAGGAGTATGATGGTCCAGCTATAGGTTGAGAAATAGGTTTGGAGTTGTTTTTCATTTACTGCCACGCATATTTTTGACTCATAAATTCATTTCCAACAATAACCTTCTTTTAATACCTCAGCAAATTACTAAAAATGCACAATTTTGTCCCAACATATATACACGTGAGTCCTTGTTCAATCAATGTGAGCACACTCCTAACCGCACATACTTTTTATTATTTACAGCAACGCCAAATGAAAGTACGTGGTTATTAGCATGTGTCTTGATTTAAATAAAAGTGATGAAAATGAAGCTGGCCCAAATGGAATTCTTTCTGTTTTGGTTAGAAGAGAACAATAGGCTAGGAGCAGAAAAGAAAATGGTTGAAGCACCTGGTTCTAATGCTTGCAATAGGCCTTTATTAGATGTCATAAACTGAATGATGCATTACTCTGTGGACGACTTATAGCCCACAAATGCGGAGGTAAAATGGAGGACAAAGAGTTCTTTTAAAACAATAAGGTTAAACGGTCCTTTTAAATCAAACAATATTTATTAAATGCAGAAATCTTAATAAACTTACAGAGATTTGCTCATTCTTCTAATTGTATACATTCCTGCCTTTCTTTTTTAAGGCTAAACCTTTTGGTTGGATTTTAACAATAAACTGCATCTTGCATAAGCATTATTTAAAGTCACTTCTAAATGACAAATGCACTGTGAGAGAAAGGAGACATCTTTCTATTTTTTTTTTTTAATTAAAGAAAAGTTAGAAGGCTCAATGTCCATTCTCTCCAGTCAATTAAGTTAAAAATTCACGTGTGCTACAGAACAACAACAACAAAAAGGTAATTTTGGCCATCGGAAACTGCTTTCAAATGAGGTCTGCTTTGCATTTAAAAAGATAAAAGAATGTTTTCTAAAATGACAATTGCTGGTTGGCCATCGATTCTGAGCTTTAATCTCATAGCCTGCTCAAATTTCCCATTATGTCTCACCAAGGCTTAGAAGGCTCGAGAGGCCGAACTGTGGCCTTCAACAAAAGTGGAGGGGGTTACAGCATTAAGAAACACAGCTGTTGCTCGCAAACTGCAAATGTTAGAATAACTCACTGCTTGTTTTTTCCTTGCTGCTAATAAAAACTTAAAGTGTTTTGCATGCTTTCTATAAACAGTGCACTTAAGTTTTATAATCTGGTACATCTTATTAAGCGTGAAGTCTGCTGATCCCTAAATTATTCATAACGTGGTCCAGACTGATTAAGATTGGCTTGTTAAGGAGCACAAGAAGCAATTAAACTGACAAGGCAGTGCGGCCTTGATGTATACATTTATTATCACAAGAATACCCAAAGTGAATGCCCTTATTAAGCAATGAATTTCACCTCACTGGCCTTCTACCATGGCTGCCATGGGCAGAGAGAGCGAGGAACAACATGTCAAAAGCTAACTCTGAGGAAATGCCTATCTTCAAGTGAAACCGATTTTGTAATGAACCTTTCAGTTCGCTCCTGAGGTAATAAATCCTGACTGGTGCATTAATTACTTGATAACATCCCATCAAAATGCAAATGCAGCACTTGACCCATAGGAATGGCTCACTAGCTGGTAACTCTTCAGGGTGGACATAAATTGTCTGTTTTCTCTTATCAAACAGGGCGTTTATTTCCATCTTGCTAGGGTGAATGTCACTTCTGCCACGCTCAGTCCCTCTGTGGCCTGACACCGTCATTTGCAGAGGACTGTCAGGATGTGCCAACATCCTAATTGTGCGACTCCTTCACTTTGTACCTTTTGGGAGGAGCCTCCCCTTCCTCCCCTCCTGCTAGGACCCTCCCCACAACACACACACACACTCACACACACGCTCTTTCTGACACATGCTCTTTCTGAAGGAATCCAATCCAACATGTCAAGGACGAACTGCAATAGTGTTACAAAGAACAAGCCCCACCTCTACAGAACACACTAATCTTTCTTTTCAAAAGCAACACATCAAACTCAGAATTTTGTTTTTTGCAGTGATCAAGTGAAAGCTGAATGAACACGGGAGGTATACAGCCAGTATGTATAATGAGACATTACACAGAATAAGGCTAGACGATGTTTCCTGAACCTGGATTCACATCGTGACGAGGAAGCATTTCTAGGTAGTGTTTTAATATTTTCACAAATAATCAATACTTCATTAAAGAAATAGAAATGGTACACTCTAGGCCTGAAAGAGAGAGTGAGATAAAAGGGAGCATCAAAATACCACTTAGTAAACACTCGAGTATGTGTGAGAGAGAATCCTGTTCTTGAATGTTCTCTTAGACTAGTGAAACAGATTTATTTAGTTATGGAAACTGTTTCCACAAGGAATGTTAATAAGGATTTTTGTTTTCTATTGGCTCGTTCAAAATTCTGATCTCCATCAATAGGTCTGATTCTCCCACCTGGGTCAACCTGCCTTCCAGTTGTGTTTATTTGTCTTGAAGGCTTGGTGAAAATCCTTAATTCAGGTTACTAGGCAACCCTGCAGGTGAGAAAATATAATGTTTGGCTGACTCCATTTTTGAATGCACACAGTGGCCTAATGCCTTCAAAATAGACTGCAAAGCATGTGCTGATAATTCTCTGCTACATTCTCTAAAGGCGAGGTCAGAAGAAAATTAATTGATGCTGAAAATAATGACAGAAGGAGAGGCACCACTGAGACTTGGTGTGACTGGCATGTGATAATGTTAGCAAGAATCTCAGCATGTGACTGGACAGCGTGATGAAAAATATACCCTGTGCGAGGGAAAAACAAGTTACAAAACTTAATTAGTTTTTGACACTTCTTCGTAAGTTATTATCTTTTCATTTGGAACATTGCCTTGGGACATCAATACATAAGAAGAAATGAAACATTCTTATTGTAAATATGAAAGAAAGATGACTTTATATTGTGCCTCTCCTCTTTACATGTCCTTTTGAATAAACAAAATATCCTCTGCAGGCAAAAGGATAGAAAGGAGTGGATGATGCAAATGCATTTGCTCTATCTGCTCTAAGTATGACACCGTCTTAGTCAATGTATGATTCCATTACGATGGATTATGCAATTTTGATTTAAAAAAAAGAGGTGGCATCCAAATCAAATGTGGTCAAAATAAGGCTCTTAGATGGGAAGTAGTCAAATTATACCTCCGCTAGCAATAATGCTTCCTGTACAGCAAATGTATTTTTAATTCCTTTCCACTAAGGTTTATACCTAGAAGTAATTCACACTGATTACTAAATAACCCTTGTGAGTTGCTTTGTCTTTTGAATTTTAAAAAATACACTTGCCATGAGCAATGAATTTCATAAACCAGCAGCTCTCATGCTTGATGAATCATTCTTATTTTATGCAGTGCTGTGTGATAGAGAACTGAGATAAAATATTCTATCCACAAGCTATTCGGTACAATTTATCATCAGCGGCTCACTAGTCCAGTGATAATACCTGGCTTGCAGATTGTAATGATCAGATTCTGTTTTTATTTCAAACAGGAGCAATTCCGAATACCAGAGTTTTTAATTTACATACATTAGTGAGGTTCAAATGTGGCAATAGCTACAAGCAAATTCACTTGCAAACTGAATGCTCGCCTTGCATAATGGGTTCCCTTTAGCAATTACTCACCAGTGAAGTACCCAGATAAAAATGAAAACAAAGAGAAAAAAGGAAAATCATGATACATACACCATAGTATGGACTAGGATAATTACTGAACCACAGTGAAGGTCACGTTTATATCTGTTTTAGTAATGATTTTGTGTACCCTTCCTCTGTATTGAATTCCTAATGTAATCTTTCTATGCTATGATGCCTTATTCTTTATCTGCAAATTTTTCAAAGTTTCAATACTAGCTTCCTAGTATACAAAAATGGCAACATATTAGTATTAATAAGACTGGTTACTGACAACATCTTAGAAGACTAAAATATGGAAACATCTGCTAAATACACACACATACACACAGACACACACACACACACACACACACACACCCCAAAACTCCACAAATTATACCAGGTCAAACGTTTAGTAAAACTGACAGGCTTATAATAAAATACCTCTTATAGTTACATCACTTTTACACTGACCACAGTATTGAGCTTGAATTCCCAGCAGCATCATTACTAGACATTTTCTGCCACCTTTCTAAATCTGAAAAGCTTCCTACATTTAGTGAAGATTAGGTAATGCTACATCCAATCAATAGCAGCTATGAATTCTATACCTTGTTCAGCAGAACAAGTTGATTAAAGCAAGTAAAAGGGCTGACTAAATATTGTTTAAAAGTAGATGTTTCTTAAAACTAATCTGTAGTTTTGAGAAAATATACTACTCAAACACAATAACAAACACAGATTATGACATACGCAATAAGACTTGCTCATTGGCCATTTTAATCCCATAATATTATTGAAAAACCAGTACAGAGGCTCCAGTGTAGAACAGGAGCTTTGGATTCATTCTGCATTTCCAGACTCTGGGTTGTTTATGATGTGATCTTATGGTTATACATATGAAATCTCTTTTTAGGTTTATCAGCGCTTTTCTAAAAACACTTGTTTATCAGCAAGGTCAATAATATTCTAAAGAAATCATAACACTGTCTCTGGAAAAAAGTCATTTCCAAATTCATGTATTAGTCCCAACAGAGTGAGTTTTTTCATTTCTAAACTTGAGCAAAGTGTGCAAAACCACCTATACTGCTCCTAGAACAAGCCATACTCACAAGACACAGATGGATTGAATATACGACAAAATAGCTGGCCTGGCTGATCTCATGGTGCCTGCCTCCATGATGGAGATGCTGCGGACATGAGTGGTTTCTGGTTGCCACCTCATCAAACAGTTCTAGATATGGTCGCTTTACGTTAGAGGAGACTCACTCTTTTCTTCCAGTGTTGTAACAGTCACATATTGCCAATACTTGGATATTTTAGCCTTAGTTAGAAATCATTCAAGGAACCTGTGCAGGGAGTTGTATGAAAAAGATGGGTAGGTTGTGAATTCAGAAAATTAAAAACAAAAACGCCTCTTCACGGTGTGGTAAAACAGCCTGTATTTTCCCTGGTTATGAAAAGATTATCAGGAGAAGTGACAATAACTCTTTTTCAAAAAAACATTACAAATAAGAAATTGGACACTTTAAGTTTTCAGACCCAGCCTGGGTTCTGGTTTTCAAACTCTCCAGGGTGGTGTGGTTAGACCATTACAGTTGGTTCCAGTTCTTCCAGGCAGCACTCAGCCACTGAAGTATTACGGTATATTTGTTTAACCACGCTGTTGCTCATCTTCCCCACCCCAAAGCCCAGCGGCAAGTGTGGCCGTCATGGGAATTAAAAATACAAGATGAATCTTGGCATACATTTAAAGACCCCAAAGATAAGTCTGGATTCTTAACAGACAATTTGTATCTGTAATAAAGCATCAAAATATAGATTTTATTGTTATACTAGTAAGTTTTCTAGAAAATTAACTTCCTTGAAGTTATAGTGAAAAAACTGCAATTCATATTAAGTGTTAGCATCTATCTCTACATATTCTATAGAAATCAGCTATATCTTCTCTATTCTAAAATAATACAATTTCTATAAATATACTATGTGTGCAATAGTCAGCTATCTTACCTAAGCTGTGTAAAGTCATGTAATTTTTATAAATTTCTATTTTTCAAAATCATTTTCATTATTTCCCAATATAAACTGTCCATTCAAGTCAGATAATGTACTTGCCTACCCTACCTTAACCTTAAAAGTTAGGCTTGTGGACTTTGGCAATTCCACAACCATCCCCAAATATACTTTCTATAAATTAATATTTCTCTCCTGATTTAAACTACCATGCAAAACTCTCTAAGATTTTCGGCCTTCCACAATCTAATCCTTTGAATCCCTCCTTTTCTAAAGGTTTCAATATTTGTAATGAAACTTGGTTTAATAGGTTTTACAATGGTACTTAGAATAGCCCTTACTGTATATTCCATGAAAATTGAACAATAAGCCTTCAACTAAAAAACATGCAAAGATTCAATAAGCTGGGGCAACTTGGAAGACAGTGACTAGTACTTCATGTAAAGACTTGGAGGCGGGCGGATCACCTGAGGTCAGGAGTTCGATACCAGTCTCAACATGGAGAAACCCCGTCTCTACTAAAAACAAAATTAGCCAGGTGTGGTGGTGCATGCCTCTAATCCTACTCAGGAGGCTGAGGCAGGAGAATTGCTTGAACCTGGGAGGCGGAGGTTGCAGTGAGCTGAGATCGTGCCATTGCACTCCAGCCTGGGCAATAAGAGCGAAACTCCGTCTCAAAAAAAAAAAAAAAAAGACTTGGATCATTTTTGTTCTGAAGATCAAAATGGCTTAAAATTTACATGGCTTCAGCCTGGACAACACAGCGAGACCCCATCTCTACAAAAAATAAAAATAATTAGCCAGGCATGGTGGTGTGTGCCTACGGTGCAAGCTACTCAGGTGGCTTAGGCAACAGGATCACTTGAGCCCTGAAGGTTGAGGCTGCAGTGAGCCATGTTTATGCCACTGCACTCTAGCCTAGGCTACAGAGTGAGATCCTGTCTCAAAACAAACAACCAAAAACAAAAAAATTAATATGGCTATTATTTTCTGTGGTTACTATTTTACTTTTTCCTATATTGTCAAATGTCAAATGAAAGGAAATCTTTACTCTCCAAACTCAGACTTTCACTGATTTTTATTTAATCATTTGTTCTTCTGTTACCAGATGTAATTACAATGAAGAAGGAATGAAACAGCGGGGGTTGCATCTTGTCTTCCATTTTCCCTGGGACTTGAAAAGGCTGCTTATATGAATTCTCCTGGAGGAAGCCACTACTTTGTACTTGACTCTCTCCTTGCAGGCTGACAGCTGGCCCAGAGACAACTTGATTGTGAAAGTGTCTACTGAGATGGACTTCAACTGAGAAGAGACTTGATTTGTCCACACACACACACACACACACAGAATGACAGGCCAGCCGCCTTCTCCATCTCTATCCATTTTAACTAGATTTAAAAATGTTTGATAGGATACTTTGCTAGTTGCATAATCACATAAGATATACTAAAACGGCTACCTTTAAATAAAACTACTACAAATCTACACTTAATTCTTTTTTTGAGTAGATAGTTTTGTACTTAGGTTAAACTAGAAATTTGGTTCTAAAAAGTGAAAGGAGAATGTTGAGGCTAAAGAGAGAAAACTATTACAGTCTCCTGTATAGAACACATTTTCAGCTTGGTTTTATCATGTAGAGTATATAGAGAAGTGGCAGTGCATTGTTCTGATTCTAGTACTGTTCATATTCTCTAAAAGCCAAAATTTGTAACTTAACAACAGGGGGATATGTTGCCACAGAGCAAAAGAAATCTGTGGTCAAACATGAAAGAGAACTGTCCAAAGCACATTTTCCTGGATTCTGTATATGTGAACCTCTTCTTATATATGAAATGCATAAGAACCTCTTCTGAGAACAAAATCTGACACAAAATCTACTTCAAGAGCGAAAACAAAAACCTCTTTGTCCATTTTCAGCTGAAAATTGGGAAATACCTGCATTCATCTTAGTATCACTGCATAAAATTTTAACCTTCCAGCTATAGCGGTGCAAAAGTATTTCCACCCCAAAAGTTATCAAAATTAATAAAAGAAGATGCCTAAAATTGAGTCTTTTCATGTCAACTTCATTGCCATGTACATATTTATAGCTGAGCCATAAACCTTTGAAAAGTTCTGCTTTTAATAGAAGTAACAGAAACATCACCAAAAAAATAAAAAAGTTCTGTTAAGATAAAATACTTAAAATGCTTGTTGGGCTTATGAGTCAGAAGAGAAAGGGCCAGTGGGCATCAAGGTCAGGTTTTCCTATAGAAGAAGATCAATTTTAAGTGGAGTGCATTAATTACTTCAACACTGACTTTTAAAGAGCTTTCCTACTCAAACCAGTCTTACGTACTCATAAGAATCACCTATATTTGTCTACTTAATTATTGTTTTGATTTGTGTGTGTAGTTGATTCTTCAATAATGATAATCTTACCACCAGTATTAGTGTTTAAAAAAATGAGAAAGGAAACAGAATGAAAAAGAAAAAGCAACAGAATGAAACTACAGACCAACCTCTTTTTAATAGTCTTTTTACATGATTCCTGTTTTAAATGAGTAACTGATGGCAATTATACTAACTAAACTGTTTTATGGCTTCTGATCTTAGAAATGGTGGATAAAGTGAAATCATTTTTATAGTAGCCAATATACACCCCCAAATTCATCTGCTGGAATTATAGAAGGGCAAAAGCAAATCCATGTGTGTTTCCTAAAATGAATCTACTTTGTAGAGATATGAATTTGCATTGAAGATTTCATTCCGTTTACTGTTTGAAATCAAGTAGGGATTTTTAACTTCAAAACAGTTTATCTCATTTTTAAAAACTGTTCTTGCATTTGAAAAATCTGCTTAAAAATTATTTTATAAATCAACAAATGCACAGACCCACATGGAATGATTTAAAATAATTTTAAGTACATATATTTGAGAACGCCTGTATGTATGCCACCTCTAATAGTACTCTTTTTTTTTTCCTTAAAGACAATCACAACTTCACCCCTAATCAAAGATAGAGGAAACTCTAACATGTTCCTTGGAAGGTAACTGTAATTCCTTCTCATTCTATGCCTCATTCCATGCTTCACATGAGGCAGAAGCAGCAGAATAATGCCCATTGTTATTGTATGGTTACAGTGTCCTGCGAGTCTGGACAAGTTATTAGGTCAGACACTAACTTCCTTAGTAGAAAAATGATGTGTTCTCCTTTGTGCTCTCTTCAGTAATGGCTGGAGTCAGTGCTAATTAAGGCCCCACGGCAATGTGGTTCCAGAGAGGTCAGGGACTTCTTTCTGACACCTAAACAGTGCTCAACTCAAAGGAACTGCCCCTAATCTGAAATGATGTGATGTAGAGCTGGCCTTTCAGATTCACCGTATATTTAAAGGAAAATGACAGTTAATGGCAGGGGTGTCAAAAAAAGAGCAGATGGAGAAGCTGGAAAAATGTCACTCTGTGGCTATGTTTACCTGCAATTAGTTTCTCTACTTAAGAACCAGTAGACAATACAGCCCTGGGCACCTTGTTACAACTTTGGTGCTCCTAAAATGTTGTGAAGAAGAAATCTGCATCAGGCACTCCCTGGAAGAAATAACTTCTGAAAAACCAAAGAACTATTTGCTTAAGGATCTATTATTGGACCTTCCTTTCTCCAAGAAACATATGATCTTGTCCAGTGGTCTTCCAGAATGATTAAACCATAATCTTTATTAGTGGTTGTAATAATAACACAAATAATAAATTCACAAATATTTCTTATTGGGAATAAACCATTGTGGTATTTAATTCTGGAGTCATTTTCTTTTGCTCCTTGAGGCACAAATCTTGCGAAACTGAAGCAATAGTCAAAAGAGAAGCCAAGATTTATTGTCAGTTTGTTTTAATAGACACCTGCACAGCTCACTAATTACTTCAAAATTGTAAAGTTTGTTTGCACAAATCTGTTCCTTGCTTTTTTTAACCTCCTCCCCCCAACTAAACACTAGTGACACACCTGCATGTCATGAACTTGAACTGATGTATTTATCTCAGAATGTTTTGTTGCTGTTACATTACAGAATCACTTTTCACAATAGAATGGCTGAGGTTGGCCCAGGGCTCTGGCCATATAGCATTAGGTTTTGGAAGTATTTGTAACTGATTATAAGAATTTCTTCCAGAGTAAACGAATATATAAGGTCATCACCTTTGTAACCAAGTCCCCAAATTACTTGAAAAAAATACAATTCAAATTTAAAAATTATATCTGTGGACTTAAAGGTTTCATGGTTGTATAGTTAAGATGTACACATTAAAATCATGATGCATATTCATGAGTAATATCTATATATTAAGTGGTGTAAGGTTTTGTGTAGAATATATTTTTCATAATATAATGTGCAACTTTAATACATACTGAATCTTACACATTTTCAATATTCATGTGAAAAATTACTAACCATAGAATTTTAAAAGTTACAGATAATTTATGCTACAACCTTCACTTTACAGATGAAGAAATAGAATCTCTGAGATGTTAGGTGATTACCCCCACTTAATAGTAAGACTGAGATTAAAATCCTGTTTTCTCCATACTCATATAGTAGAGTGTTTTTTCTTCCTTAGTCTGCCACCTTTTCTTCCTAAAATAAGTTCAGTACTTTGTACAGGAATGAAATTTCTCAACATTTTAAATACAGTAAAAATAGCTCCAGGCATAAAAATATGTTCTCAAATTTGGTATGCCAATATGATATTAATATCATTTATAAAGACAGTACATAAATGGGAATTTATCAAAAGTTTTCTACGTTAAAATCCAAACCTTCTACCTTAAAACATAAGAATTCTGGAGTTTTTTCCCCAAACTGAACTTCAATACATCAGATCAATGGTTTTCTTTGAAACAGCTAACGTTCCAGGACACCATATAAGCTGTGATGGTATGCAACAGACACCCAAAGTGGCCAGAATCAGCAGTGCTGTGTGATCTGTATAAAAAGTGAAGAGAGAATTTATGAAGTAGGATTCTCCAAACTCTTGAAATTCAGAAAAATATGATTGAAAAGTACCTCAATGAATGGCAAGGAAAAGACATTTCTGCTCAAAGTGAAGGTGGAGAATCTTTTGTGCTATGTTTAATCAGTTTTTCAGTCTGTTTCTGACTTGTCTTTTTTGTAGCAAATTGAAGTCAAATATTAAGCAAAAGAACTTATTGAAAGTTTTTTGCTTTAATTTTAGTAAGAAACAATCTACCAAGAAGAAAACTGCAAGGCATAGGCCTCCAGGCCCCTTTAAAAATTCTTCTCTGGTTGAGTGGCTGTTACTCAACCAAGGCAGACCTCAGTAATCCATCCTTCAGTGCTCATGCAAGGCCGGATGGAAACTCAAACTTTACCCCTGGGAACCTAAAAGGTAGCAAGTTTCTGTAACTGAATTGTTCCAACTTGGGAATTATGCTACTGGATTAAAAATGGGGCTGTCCTTTACATTACACACACACACACAAATACCAAATAGGCAAAAAAAGATAACTGATGATAGTAGTTCAATAAGTCCTCAAAACTTGGAGCCAGAGATTTATTCCTTTCACAGAAGACCAAACTTGATTCATTAGAAGATAATTAAATATTATCAGTGCTTTAGTTTTAAACATTTTAATCAAAGTTTTATCTCAAGCCAATAATTCTTTACGTAGAGAATTTTGGAAAAATTTAATGTTTCCAGTGGAGACCTTAATTTTTTATTTTTACTTTTTATATTTGAGTACTTTGGTCTGTTATCCTTTCAATAATACCACTTTTAGTAATAATTCATTATTGTGATGCTTTATAACAAGCATACAAGAGTCATGTTGAATAAAAACCACAGCTCCACCATTTCTCAATTTTGTGACTTAAGATTATCTAATATCTGTGCCGAAGTTTCCTAAGATGAAAATCAGAGATAGTAATAATTTACCCCTCAATTTGGCTGTGATAAAGTTTAAGGAATTAATATGTTTAAAGTATATTCCAGTGCCTAACACAAAGCAAGCAATCAATTATTATTATTACTAGAAAATGCCTTGGACCATGTATATAGGAAAGTGTACTTTCTCAACCACTTAATTATACATAAACAATTTCTAAAACCACATTCAGATGTACAGAACAAATTGTCCAGGCTTTTCAATATGCAAATATAGATAAGCATCAATAGGACAACTCATATTTTGACATAAATAATCAGTAATGAGAATGAATCTTTTAGAAGTTACCGGCATGTTACATGAAATCAAATCTGAAACAAAATCAAGCAAGTATTGTACATTTTAAGTGAAATCCAAATAGTTATTTACATAGCAAACCGTAAAATCTCAGAAGATTCTGTCGTGCATTCATATCTGAAAAATTGTTTTTCTAAATGCATATGCACATTTATTTACATATTTATATGACAGGCTACAAAGACAATAATGAAACAGCCTATTATTTCTAAAATAATTCAACACTATTTTCAATTCCATTAATAGCGTAGAAATTAAACTTTTAAAACCCTACACAAACAAATCAAGATAATTCAGATCTCAAATCCACAAATTGAAATGGAGATTTGGTAATTATCTGACTAATTTGATTAATGGAGATGAATAAACTAGATAATTCTGACCCACAGATCTGTGTTGATCCTGAAATGCTTACTTTGACTGTATAAATCAATTTAAACTGGTTAAATGCTAAATGTACTGTCTTCACAGCACAAAGTGAAAATGAGATTCTGCAGTCATTTACTTATCTTTATTAATGCAGAAAGCTAAAAACAATTGCCTACCGTGATATGCACATATTTATTTCCTGACAAAATATTGTTTTTGCACAACACAGATATAGTCTAAGGCTCACTCATTATCCTTGGTAATTTTGCTCTATGATTCCCCATTAGAGCACTTCATACAAATGTTTCTTACAAATTGCTCTATTATGCCATAATCAAAAGACAGAATTTAGCCAAAATGTTTGTTTACCATTTTGTAGACAGTCAAAACAGTCTGTTGGTGCACTCTTTGATATTAATTCCTACTCATCCAGGAGTGGATTTTGGCCAAAACGCTTAATTGCTCTTTTGAGGACTTTTACAATCATATGTCAGTTTAGTCTTACATGAGCCAACAGCCATGCAATAATGGAAGTCACTTAATATCAAGCCAGCTGATTTCTTTGTCTACCATATAATGACAAATAAATACTTTAGTTGCAAACTTTCCAGAATACAAAATAACACACTTGTGTGAAATAAATGTTTTCATGAACTATTTTATTAATCTAATTTAATCATCAAGGCAATGTTGACAGTATGCTAAAATAATCTGATCAGTTCCCTTAAAAACATAAGCAGCACAGTAACCATAATCAAGTTAAACAATCTACTTAGTATGGCCCAGACCCCAGACCTGCACTTTAAAATATTTCACTTTTTCCTTTGTATACAAAGAACTAAAAACCTGGCTCTTTATAACAAAATGCAATTATTTGGTTTGATATTGTATAGATCTCATAATGAAAGTGGCTGTGAACAGCATTGATTTGGGAGAAATTCAGTTTTCAACTAGTCAGCTTTCATATTTCTTCAAACACCCCAAAATGGCATTTCAATGTCCAAAGTCTATTTGACCAGAACTAACTCAGAAACGATTCATGTTAATCCACCAGAATCTCTACTGTAAGTTGAACAGCATGGATGATGTTATTAGAAGCAGGAGACATATTTTTAAAAAATTGAAATCTGGACTGAGAGCCAAGAGGCAAAATTAGAACAAATAAATTATCAAGAATAAAATTCAATATGTAACTGAATGCTAAGTTCTACAAGACAGTAAGTACTAGAGAAGATCACTGATGAGGGATGTATAGCAGTACAGGCCAAAGTTCTGAGGCTTTCCTCAGAATAAATGCTAGCCTATAAAAGATAACTGAGGATTGTTAAGCAAAGAAGCAATGGTGCTTCTGGAAATACGGATAACACATAAAGAATGTGAGGAGACTATGGGCATGTGGTTCCTGTTGGGCAGGAAGTAAGGAAGAAGTAAGGTTTCCTAACTGGAGACAACTATGTTACTATCCAACCTGATATCTTCCCTTCATAAGATTCCAAACTCCTCAGGCCTTCCTGACCTCTGCCAGTTACTACTTGTGTAAATCATTTAGCCTAAAAGCATTCTCAATTTTCTTATTAATAAAATAAGGAACATGTTGGTACCACTTGTTTACCATTACTCTGAGGAATAATTGGGCTTGGATGTGTAAAGTACTTAAATAGTAGTGGGCATATAGAGATTGGTCAGTAAATGTCGGCTATCATCAACATCATCATCATCATCATTATTAATCATTAACTATCTTTTCCTAAGCCTGGCTCATGCTTTCAGTTATATTTTCTTTTTTCTTTTTTTGAGGCGGAGTCTTGCTCAGTCGCCCAGGCTGGAGTGCAGTGGCGTGATCTCTGCTCACCACAACCTCTGCCTCCCGGGTTCACGCCATTCTCCTGCCTCAGCCTCCAGATTAGCTGGGACTACATGCTCCCGCCACCATGCCCGGCTAATTTTCCTTTTTTTTTTTTTTTTTTTTTTTTTTTTTTAGTGGAGATGGGGTTTCACCGTGTTAGCCAGGATGGTCTCAATCTCCTGACCTCGTGATCCGCCCACCTCGGCCTTCCAAAGTGCTGGGATTACAGGCGTGAGCCACCTCACCTGGCCACTTTCAGTAATATTTTCTAATCTTGTTTTCTAACGAGTACCATGCATCTCAGCCAAACTGCGCTACTGACCTCCAACACACCCTGTGGTTTTCAAACTCGGAGCCTTTGCTTCCCATGTTTTACTTCATCTGGAGTATCACTACCTAATCACTTCCTTCTCCCCTTGTTGAAAACCTGCCCGTATTTCAAGACTCTCTTTTTCTATAGTCATGCATTTTGTTTCAGATTTATGTATTAGCTGCCTTATCTGGGTTCTCATGACCTGTTCTTATCTGTCTTACAACACTTGATCACATACATTCTATTTTCCCCTTAAACTATAAACTGAAATGCAAAGACATGTTTTTGTTGGGGACTCATATGACAGTATGCCAATAAGATTTGAAACAATATAAAATTGTTTGTTGTTTTGTTGATTTGAAAACTATATAAAATAGTTAAAATGTGGGATGTAAAATATGCATTTATACACAGTGATTATGCTATTTACAGGAAAAGAGATTGTGTAACCTTGAGTTAACAAATTTGACTACCCCCCTATGGCAAAATAAATATGTTGGTCATTTGATCTTTCTAGAAAATGACAGCAATCATGCTATGGATGGTTTCTGCCAATAAATCTTATGCTTTGAGCTTTTCTTCGTTCTGGTGAACAAATAGCCCTGAACCTCCGAACCTCAAAAGTGCTGTGAACAGTGGCACACTCTTGCCAAGGGGCTTCTGGTTTTCAAACTGCAATCAGTGATCCCTGCCTGAAGTTCTACCTATGGGAACACAATTATTCAGGGCTTTTTTCTTGTTTGCTTTTGTAACAAAGGTATAATTATTACATGTTACATAAAAACTTAGCTAGGGAGTACAGAATATTATTTTATACATTTCTTATTTTTTGTGTTGGTTATCAGGAGATATTAAACCAAAACTTGGTACACACTATAGATACTAAAAGATATAACTATTAAGATATCAACACTTCTGAAATTTGACACATTTGATGTGTCTACTGTTTACTATATCGCATTGACTTGTGTCTTATCAAACCTAATTTCCATTGAACTATGTGTTATAAACTCAGATAATCTCCTTATCTAAAATGCCCAAAAAAGTGAAATTTATGATCATCGATGTCTAACTTCATACCAGATACTTTACATGAAACTATTCTATACGTTGTTAGTAGTTTTCCCAGATGAGAACTGATAGCTAGTGAAGGAAAAGAAAGAACAAAATGACGAACAATTTTTGTCATTGATTTTGAATAGCAGGGGATTATCATGGAAATGCTTTTTTTTAAAAGTTCTGTCTCAAAATGTCTGCTCATTCTCTATAGCGTGTTAATTTCTAGAATAGTTAAAACAATAGATTCTGAAGTTAGACTGCTTTTCAAATGTCAGTTCTATTACTGAAATAATGGAGCTGTGTAAATTTAAAAATAGACTTGACCTCTCTAAAGCTCAGTTTCCTCATCTGTAAAATAGGAATAAAATAATATCTACGTTACGGGTTTGTTTCAAGAATTACGTGAGTTGAGGAAATCAAGGGGAAACAAATATTTCCTTTTATTATTATATTTAGTGAACCCGTTCAGATTCAGAGTCAAAATCTGGACTGTTTTACTGGTAACAGATAACCAGTTTATTGGCAAAAGATCTATACAAAGAAAGTAGAGAACATTCAAGCCAAATGACCATTTGCATCCGAACTATCTACGTAATTGAGAAAAATGTGCCACCTTAGTCTAAATTCTTTGAAAAATTGCCTCAATTCTCCACCTCACTTGGCATCTATAGACAAGGTTTTAATGTCCACTACCCACTGAAAGTCTTTGTATTTCAAATAAAAATAATAGCTGCCGTCAAGTATGTTAATGTCTATAATCATTGTAATTTTTGTAAATTATAACTGTCAGTGGTCACAAACCTACCCAATGAAAACATAAGGTAACAATTTAGCCTTTGTATTACTATTCTCAGAAAAGAAGAGCCACTTGTAGGAAACTTAAGTAGAAAGGCAAATTTATAACATTTATTCTAAAAATAGGTTTTTTTTCCCTCCTCTCCCAATGGGATTATTTCTGAGGGAATATTTGCCTGCAAAAATCTGCAGCTAAAATTTTACCACTGTTTTCACCGATTTCCATTATAGGGTGAAGATCCACAATGCTACTTTAGCTTCTGTAGACAACATTTAAAGAATAAATATCTTTCAAAATATGTTCAAAATATCTAGAATACCATGAAACCATTTTAACTAATATACAGATTTCAACTATGTTGCTGCCACATATGAATAAAATTCATTTGACTCAGTATGGTACAGTCTATAAACATTACAATTTTCTTCATTATAGAAAATGATTCTAGGGGATACAGCTTTACATTATAAATTTATGTAAATTTAATTATATTTTTGCCCTGATGATTAAAAACTCTTTTAGTCTAGACTAACATAGCATATTAAAATTTCATCAGATATTTCCTCAATTAAAAGGTAGTACCAAATTTAAATATTTGCAACTATTAGAAATGAAGAGATCTAATTAATATTAGCTGTGGATTGTGTATTTCATATTTTTATTTTGTAGAACTTTGTCATTTTAATGACACCAACTGATCAAGTAATGCATAGCCTAATTAGAATATATATTGGCACATTCTGTTAAGATGCCAATAGTCTGGGGAAAAAAGTAGCAGCTAAAGCTGATTCAGTATTTTATTATATTTAAACATAATAAAAATTCACTTGAGTTTTAAAAAAATTTTGGAAGAATAATAATTCTCAGTATGCCTACGAATGGACCTTTGAAGGATGGTTGTTTTTGGTAATTACAGGCTGCTTGGATGTTTAAATATGTCATAGACTTTAAGTCTAAAGGTAACCCTGCAGTGTTCCTGCTATATATTCTGGCTGTCCTCAAAATAATTACAGAGTGGAGCTTGACTGTCATTCATGGGTATCTATTCCATTGTGTGAGGAGAAAAAGAAAATGGCGGCCCACACATTAGCACATCACCCATGGCTAGAGCAATGACAAGACAGATTAGGATGTATATTAAATCTCACACATGACTGCCTTTCTGTATCAAGGTAAAAAAATACTTGCTCTTACATACATTAGGGATCAGTGTTGGTCTGACATCTACATTAATATTGACAGCATATCAACTTTTTTTTTACATTTACTGAGTCAATAACTAGTCTAAACCTGGTAAAACTTAGATAAGAAATGAAAAATATATTTAGCAGGCAGCCTTATTTTCTCACATCTAAAAACATAAAATAAAATAAAATAAAACTTTAACCCCCAAATAGCACTGAGCTTTTATGAATTATCCATTCTACAATTATATATCAACTGGCATACACAGCTGTGACTTGGCAATCTAATCTTATTTGTCAAACAAGAAATTTGGTAAAGAACGGTTCTAGAAAAAGAAACTCCTGCACAGACAATAACATAAATATTATATGCATAAAAGACTAATTATTTTAAAAAGCTGGATTACCATCATTGTATTATTTCATCTTCTGTATATTATTTTCACAGACAAGAAGAAATTGCTAGGTAGTAATTCGGCTTCAAAATAACCACAGATGAGAAACATACATAAAGCTTACAAAATGGGAAATACTCAATTTTTAATTTGTTTGCAATTCTTAATATATTTATTGATATTTACAATGTTGACAACTGGAAGCCCCATTTGAACCGGGTTAGAGAAGAAAAGTCATTATTTACTTTGTTTTAAAATATCACAAAGCTAAATAAAAACCAATCTTTATTTCAAGGTAATACCTGGGTTTCATTAACAATTAAATGTTGCTTTCCAATGATGGCTATCTTACATTTTGAAATATGTTAGTTTTACCATTATTCTCAAAGACACCATAATGCTCTTGAGGTGCACACATATTTTATATACATTATGCAAGAATGCTGCAAAATGAAACATTCATTTTTCCTAGCTTCACAGTATCACCGAATAGGGAGAGACATAAACAAATCAATATATACTTTTTTTAAAAAAGAAAACAACACTGGAGTTTGTTATTCTTCAAAAGTGTATGTTCAAATGGTTAGCATTTCAGTTTTAATAATTAAAATATGGTTGGAAGCATCATGAAGGACCAATATTCAGGAGAAACAAAATCAGAAAGCAACCGAGCAAAATTATTTTTATTTTAAACGCATCATGCAACAACACGTCAAGTGCTGTTCATCTCCAAAGTCAGACGAGCTTTCATTAAAACATGCCTTTGATAAAAGACTACCTTTCTCCCTTTTCCAGCACTCTGTGGAAGATGATCCAGGTTAAAGTGATGTTCTTAGTAATAATTATCTTTATAAGATTCATGCTATCATTTATGTACATCCTTGAAAATGATGCCATTTCGTGAGGCCATGACAAAATTGCAACCATGATTATAAGCCCTTCCATCAGGCAACCCTACTGGTAAACAATGGTAGGAATAAGAGACCTTTCTATGCTCTTCTGCTAATGCTGTGCTAGCCTCTTCTAGCAAGATATATGTAAAAGAAAAGATGTAGAGAAATGCCTGGCAGAGAAGAATAACTTGCACTTTAGTGCTTGAAATGTTTATAGCATGAGAGCTGATTAATTAATATCAATAAAGTCCCTTAAAAGTTAAAGAATCGTTTTAACAAGCAATGAAAAACTATTATGATTATGAGAGAGGCATATTCTGTCCTTCGCCAGGGGTTGTTTTTACGCTCAACAAAGTGATGTGAAATTAACTATTTTCATAAACAGATGGTCTTTCGGATAATGGCTTGTACTTTTTAATTTCCTTTTTGGCAGGACATCATGCCAAATGTCAGCAATGTCGATAGTCTTCATTAGAAGTTGTCTGATATTATTGGGATATTTGTACAGATATCCAGTTGTTTCCCAATATTATAAATGGAAAGCAGAAAGGTTTAAGAAGGTACAGAAAGATAAAAATGTAATATACTGAATTAAGAAAAAATGAATCCATATTAAATTCCGAGATTAAAAATTTAAGGCTCAAAGTATTCACTATTTCTTTCCATCTCTACTGCATTGCTATCTTTAAATAGCAATGTAATCTTTAAATACGCTCACAGAAAGTAACTTTTGTTCTTAAACCTTATTCTTAACAAGGGGTAAGTGATGCCCCATTTATAACATTTTCAATTTGTAGAGTCCACATGTGGCTGTGTACTAGCATAGCCAGACAGAGTGTACATTTCAAGAAAACTAAACCTCATAAATCTCCAGAAATTCCTCACATCTATTATGTTTACCTTCTGCTGCTGATGAGCCTGTTGGGCTCTGTACAGAGGAAATTACAAGCGCTCCAGAAGATTTGGCAAGAAGATGCTAGAAGAAACAATAGGCAAAAAAAAAAAAAAAAAAAAAAAAAATTCTTAACTGAAGCATCATATCCAGCTTTGGCTACCATTTACATATTTGAGATTATAGCTAGTAAAATGGAAATTCCATGGAAATGGAATAAAATGTTTTCTGAAATCCCTATCTGATTACTGCTGGTGATGTCTGAAATTAAACATGTTAAGCTACACTCAATATACTTTATGGAATTCAATTGAAGGCTAACATTCTTATTGAAAATCTGTGTTTATACAATTTTCCAGCTAGGAACCAAGGTGCTTGTATCCACCTGAAACTTTTGCTCCCAGCCTTGTGATTGCTTTCCTAATAATGTATATTACCAAACAAATCTCTCTTTACTTAACAGATGTTTGGAGACAGTTGTAACAGCTGCTAAGTAGTAAGGAAATGCCAGTAGAAATATCTTATAGTCCTACATTTAAATATCACTAGAAATTTGCTTACACTTGATGCCAAGGGAAATGCTTATGTTTAAGATATATTCTGCATCGTGATAAAAAGTTAATAGGTCAAAAAATCTTCCACCCAAATTATGCATCCACAATGCCAACAAAATCAAATGAAAAGTTAAGAAACCCAGTTTAAGAACCAGGCTTGTATTGTTTTTCTTGACTCATTCTAAGTATCAATTTTTTCACCAAGTTGATGATTGGTTATTTTGTCATTTTGAAGACCCAGTCCTATAGTACATATTTTAAAAACTGTCTTTAAAAAACCTTAATTACTCATGTATTGGAAGGGAACTTTCTATTCTTAAAGCTTGTTAAGTAGACAATAGTTATTTGCTATTACAATGTACTCATTACAAAGATAAAAATGAATAACTAATAATGTGCAAATTCATTATCAGGAATCACTTTTAAAATAAAGTTGGAGGTAAAAGCTACTAGTAAGGAACAAACAGAAGAAAATAAAACAACAAAAACCACTGGATGAATATCAGTAGTTTACAACTCTCCTTAAAAAGCAAAAATCACAATTCAATATCTTAGCAACAACAGATGTCATGAAGTAATCAGATAACCTCAACCACACTACTTACAAATTAGCAAATACTCACATTATTGATAAATTATTGGCCCATGCACGTATCTGATGTGCTAACCATTTATCTTCTCCTGAACAATTTCCTAGCTGTTAAAATCATCCAGAAATAGGTAAACCCAGGTCCTATACAAAGTCAATCCAACTAAAGAAATATATTTTATTATTGTAAAACAAAATCTGGTACTTAAGAAAGTTAATATGAATGTGTCTCACTTCAAATTGGAAAGAAAGACAACAGGATTGATCCAATGCTTCCCTCAGAATGCCACAGCTGATTTTTGCCAGTAAATTACTTCTTGGGTTTTTCTATTTGGTCCAAAATACTGTCTACCTTTAAGTATAACTACAAAAATGTATTTGTTAAACTCATAATATCTATCCTTATCTCTGAAAATCATTACAGTGCCTTTACAATGTTTAGTTCTACATGTCTTTAGAATTGTTTGGCATTTAGCCAAAAGAGAGCTTGGGAAGTCTAGATAAGAGCCAACTGCTAAAAAGAAA
>NC_073256.2:92442500-92510000 GCF_029289425.2 Pan paniscus | reverse complement strand
TCTCACGAGTCTGCAAGAGTTCACCCCATCAGGGGCTTTCGGAGGCCATTGAAATGTCTTAAGTTTTAATTAAGTTGGAGTTGTCAGAAGAAAGCTTTTTTGGCACAGAGTCAGGGTCATTAATTACTGCTATCTTTGTTTCTTTCTGTAAAGAGAACTCCACTGACTTGTTGGGTTTCTTACCCAGCGTACATTTTCTATCCTCTCATTCCCTTTCACTTCCAAGTGGGACTTGATTAAGTAGTTTACCAATTACTTCCATCAGTTCTAGGTACAAAGCATTTATACAATCTTAAATCTTAAAAAACATTTCTCATTAGTGGTTTGGAGTACAGTGGCAATAATACATTCTTCTAGTAAGTTATCAAGCAGCTGATTTCTTCCATGGATCTTTGCATTTAAATATAACTGTCTTCACATTTTTCTCATCATTATCTATTCAACATACTTTTTCATATTTTCACAGCCTGTGACCTTGCCTTTTATGAAATACTAATCAATTTTTAAATTATTTACTTTACCCAATGACATATAATTTTAGCTGGAAACATTCAATTTATGCCTAATATCTCCCAAGTCAGGCAAATATTCTTATTGTTTCCAGATAAAATTAGCTGCCACTATTACTGATATTTTGTAGAAGTAAAAATGAAAGGTGTAAAAATGCAAAAGTTTTAGGTAATTTGTTAATGTTTCATCTATCCCTAAAATAAAGTCATTGCTATTTGGACCAAGTATATTAAGCACTAAAAATCTTTAAAAATCAATATCTTATTAAATTTTTCAAATTTCTAAAATACTGTACAGACCTTAATATGTGTTATACATATTTAATTATGTATGTAAAGTCAGGAAAATTATATTCTTTTTTAAAAATCATAAATTTCAATTCTAATTTTTATGAGAAAATATACTATGTTTAGATAATTTGCTTTGAAGTATCTCCTTTTTGGTAGATATTTTGTATATCTCCTTTAGGTTTTTACATCATTTCTCATTTTTCCATTTCATGGAAAAACAACAAAAGCAAAACAACTTAGTTAAGATTTATAAGCAAGAATGAAGTTGAATAATTGTCTCAAAAATCAGAAAACATCTAAATTAGAGTAAACCTGAATCAATACAGATGTATTTCTATCTACCAGTATGGCCAGAATGAGTCTTTGAATTTAAGAACGTCTATTTTTAAATCTGAATGAAATGGATGGAAAAAGATTCACAAACCTGGGCAAAGCCAATTACCACACTCATTTCTTCCTGATGAGCATATGATATCACTTCAATTTTTTTTCTAGTAATCTCATAGACACCTGCCATGAGTAACAATCACAAACGTCTTACCACCAAATAAGTGCCACTTCAGACAAAGCCCTGAATGCCACAAGGGGCACTCAACATTATAATGATAATGCCTCATCATTATCTGATGATTCTCCGATGAGCAACTTACAGGATTTGGAGTCCAGAACTTGGATGGGGGTCCAGAATTTGGACTAGAGTCTGCTCTAGGTAAAGCCAAAACAACCAGTGCTTTTATTCAGTCTGGTCCAAAAGTGGGCCACTTTGGAAAGGAGGACAGAATTCTTAGTTTCACAGAATAGCTGATTCTGTCGTGTCTTCTCACAGGTAGAAACATCATTTTTTGTCATTATACTATTCTGCTTATTAAACTTAAAATGATGCATTCTGAGAAAGAGGGCATACAATTTTACTCTGGTCCTCAATAAAAGTTCTAAATGCCATTTCTAATCCACAGTAAAAGATATAAATATAAAAGCATAGATGAAATAAATTAGATAATCAAATGTAACTACTCAATTGATTTAAGAAAGTCCAAGTTTTCTAGAGTAGTGAAGTCATATCTTTACATAGATCATTTAAAAAGCAAATATTAAAGTGAAATCCATCTTCCAGGATTTAACAATTCGGGAATTTGAAGGGCCCATTCTACTATCTTTGTGGTTTATCTTGTTTACACGTCTTTTGTATCACCCAAACAGATATCAGGAGGATGGGGACTCTGTTTTTCACTTCCAAACCACCTGTCAAAGTGCTAGAATAAAATAAGCACTTAAAAATTAAATCAACTTGAACAAATATATACATGACATCTGAATCTTAAACTTAACACTGAACAAACTTGGTAATGAAGATTATATTAAAAAGATATTATTTAAAGATGTATACAATGATTCTGCAACATTTTAAATCCTCCAATAACTCTATGGATCAATTCTGCTCATCTCCATTTATCTGAATGTATTATGAATATATCTGACTATAGCCTGAATATAGTATGTTCTGAACCTGGGTCCTTCTATATTAAATTTTTTCTAGATCATCTGAATGAATAAGAAATAGTCATATGGAGTTTGAGAAGGTAGCAGGATCCACTGCTTTTTCTTAAATCCTTCCTCGATTTCACAAACAATTAGTGTGCACACTATGGCAAGCACTGGGCAAGACATTGAAGATCCAGATGACGCACAGCCTTCTCTCAGGGTGCTCGTGGCCTAAAGAAATAAGTTAGGAAACAAAATAAACAAATATAACCTCATACAACGAGGTTTTTCCTGTAGTGAAATAGATTTCATGGGATAGAGAAAAGGCACCTCTGGGTACCACTTCCCCAAAGAAGTAAACTAGAACTTGGTTTGGCAGGTTTTTGTCATGGACAACAGGTAGAGCAGCAGTCAAGGCAGATGGAATAGCAAGTATATCATCTACAGGCAAGAGCAAGTGTGGCAAGAGCAGTGCACAGTGTCTAATGCACTAAAGGGAAAGGCTGGAGAGGATGAAGTACATTGAATAGCAGGCTAATATTGAACTCGAAACAGAATGATGTGGGAAGTCACCAAAATATGTTAGGTGGGGCTGAGATAAGATTAACCTTCCTAGTTCAGAAACACCACTGTGGCCATGTTGTGCTGCCTAGATTGAAGAGTAGTCTGGTAGTATGGCCCTTGCCTTCCTGGGAGTCAAAATACAGTCAAAATACAGTCAAAATATGACTCCTGGGAGTCATAAATACAGCTCACCTATGTCCCTCCTCTTAGTCCCTGGCTTTAGCCATAACTCTCTTAACCCTCTTACTCAGTCTTCCTTACCCACTATTAATTATGTTTGTGTCCACCAGAATTTAGTTCTAACTACCGTTAACGAGGTCAAGTATTCATAAACAGACAACTCTCAAATCTCTATTACTTACCCAGGTTTCCCTTCTGAGATCTGAGTTCACCTACTATAAAAGCTATCTTAGCATATCCACTCAGAAATCTCTCAAGGCAACCAAAATTCAACAAATAAAAAACAGAACTGGTTTCCCTCCCTTTTTACTCATCCTCCACGCTTTCCCACAGTAATTAACTTTTACTGAGTACTTTTTACGTACTAGGCACTGTTCTAAATGCCTTCCATAACGTTCTTTTATTAAATCTCCACAATATGGCCGACAAAGGAGATACTAATCTTACCTTCCATTTTAGGGATAAGGAAACAGAGACACACAGAAATTAGCAGCTTGCCCAAGGTCACAGTGTCAGTGAAAGATGAAGTCAGGCAAACCCCTATGCTTCTAACCATTATACCATATTCCTTCCTCAGGTCTTTCAGGTAGTGGCACCTCAGATTCACCCAGAGGCTCATTCCAGAAATTTGGAAGTCATCTTTGATGCTTTCTCTTCCTTACTGTCTACATCTAAATTATCGCAAAGTCCTAAATATGCCTTCTGATTATTTCCCAATCTATCAACATCTCTACATTTTGCCACCATCTCTTGCCACAAGCTCTCATTCATTCTAATCAATTCGGACAATAACCACAGTGTCTTGAAAGGCAATCTGTTTGGGTACAGTGGCTTACGCCTGAATCCCAGTATTTTGGGACCTTGAAATCAGGAGTTTGAGTCCAGCCTGGACAAGAAAGTGAGACCCCATCACTTCAAAAAATTAAATAAATTAGCCAGGCATGGTGGCAGGCGCCTGTAGTCCCAACTACTCGGGAGTCTGAGACAGGAGAATGGCTTGAGTCCAAGAGTTGGAGGCTGCAGTAAGCTATGGCTATGCCACTGCACTCCAGCCTGGGCAACAGAGTAAGATTTTATCTCTTCAAAACAAAACAAAACAAAAAAGCAAAAACAGAAAAAAAGAGAAGAAAACTGATTCATGAATTTAACAATTCAGAGAGCATCTGCTATATGTTGTGCACTGTTCTAGGTGCTGGAATTGCAGCAGTGAATATAACGAAGTCTCTGCCTTCACAGCCTAAATCCATGAAGGGAAGAAATATAACACTCAAATAAATAAGTACATAATTTCAGGTAGTATAAGGGCTGTGAAGAGAAATGAAGCAGGTAAAATTAGAAAGGGAAAGCAGATGTGGTGGAGACAGATGCTATTTGAGTATGCCAACCTGATAGAGGCACATCTCTACTTAACACTCTTCAATAGCATTCCTTTTCTCTTAGAACAAACCCTAAAATTCTTAACATGACTCTAAATAGAATGACCATATGGCTAGGCTTTTCCAGCACACTTCCAGTTTAACAACCATCACCCCTTCACTTTCAAAATATTTCCATTTTGAAGTTTAAGAATGGAATCCTTATACCTAAGGGCCCTGCATGATGATGGCTTCAACCCAATTCTAACTTTAGTTCATTCATCTTCCTCACTTGCTGTCTTTACTCCAACTATCCTGATTTTAGATCTTCCAAGTGTAAGGTTCATTCTGAGTATACAGCTTCCAGAATTCCCTCAGCCTTGACAATTTATCTTACCCCCTTCACCTGTCTTACTCCTATTTCTCCTCAAAATCAAAGCTTTTCCACTTAGGAGTCTTTCCTTTTTCTTAAGAAATATGACATTTTTTTCCTTGTTGTACTTCGTGTGTTTTCTTTGGAATGCTTATCCCATCACTAATCAAATATTAGCACAATTAATTGATAGGTGACTGCATTCTCTCCCAGACTGGAGGCTTCCTGAGTGCATGGACTGATTCTTTATTGTTCATTATTTTATCTCCAATTCCTAAATAATGTCCAGCATATAGCTATATGCTCAATAAATGTGGTTAGGAAGAATAATAGTGAAGAGGTACAACTACTGGCAGGCAATAGATCAGAAGTACTCAACAGCATGAAGAGTTAATCAGGACATCATATTTGATAGAATTTCTTGCCTAATTGATTGAATATAGCGGAGAGCAATAGGAAGAAGATTAAAAATAACTCTGATTTCTAGCTTGAGCAAGCAAATGAAGGATGCTACCATTGACAGAGATGGGAGATGCAATATAAAGGACAGGTTTGGGGAAAAGGATGTGCTATATGCTTTAGACATACTGAATTTGAGATGCCTGTGGGATGTCTAGATAGAATTTGTTATCACTTATAGCAAGATTTATTTGTGTTATAACAATGATATTTTTAACAGAACCTGTGTCACCTCAGGTCCAGAAAAACTTTGAAAAGAGTTACAAAAAGCTAGAAATTCCCATTTGCCTGGTGGAATCCTGGTCTTTATTTTGCCTCTCCAGACTCAGTTTTGCGGGAGCCAGGCACCAACTCACAGAGCTGAGACAGTAGCAGGAGGCAGCAGCTCCCACAGTTTCTGACCCTAGTTTTCATTCCACAAATGAGTATCCTGCTAAGAAGTACTTTGAACAAATAGTAGTAGTCATGGAATACCAAATAATATGGCAGGAAAAAAATGTAATTTATGTAAAATATTCAAAGTTTTTTATTTAAATATTAATTTTTGAGATCTTTGCTCTATGCACTTATCATCAGTAGACACTGATACACATCATAATTTGCAAAGTGAATGAAATCAAGTGACCCTTTGACTCCACAAATAGAGCCAAGTGAAATTGTCCCAATAGAAAACTTATCAAATTCTAGGCTGTGTGACATGGCTCACGCCTACGATCCTAGCACTTTGGGAGGCTGAGGCAGGCAGATGGCTTGAGCCCAGGAGTTCAAGACCAGCCTGGGCTAATACGGCAAACCCCTGTATCTACAAAAAATACAAAAATTAGCCAGGCATAGTGACTCCTTGCCTGTAGCCCTAGCTACTGGTGAGGCTGAAGTAGGAGGATCACTTGAGCCTGGGAGGTCAAGGCCATAGTGAATGATGATCAGGGCACTGCACTCCAGCCTGGGCAACAGAGCAAGACCCTTTTTTAAAAAAAGAAGAAAGAAAGAAAGAAAAGAAAGAAAGAGAAAACAATTTAAAACTTATCAAATTCTAAAGTAATAGAAAAAAATATGCAAAACACACTGAGATGATGTCACGAACCTGAAAATAGATTCGTTTCTCACATATGGAAAGATCATTCATGTCATCCATTTGTCAGAGTCCCCCTGCAATATTTGACATTGCTGACTCCTACTTTCTTGAAATCCCTTCTTTTAGCTTCAGTAAAAAGCCCTCTACTTTATTTTATTTTATTGAGACAGGGTCTCACTCTGTTTCCCAGGCTGGAGTGCAGTGGCACAATCATAGCTCACTGCAGTCTTGAACTCCTGGGCTCAAGCAATCCTCCTGCCTCAGCCTCCCAAGTAGCTGGGACTACAAGCATGCACCACCACACCTAGCTCAATTTTCTTATCTTTGTAGTTGCTTCTGTTTTGTTTGCCATCTCTTTTTCTTATCTTGATACATAAAATAGGGGTTTCACTTGTGCTCTCCTCATCTTTTGATATCAAGCCCCCCTCTATTATTTCATTTTCTCTCTTTGTTTAGTTAATATCCTGGATGCAGATGACTCATAAATTAAGATTCCTAACACTGACCTTTCTCTCCAAACCTATACTGCATGTCTAACAACCCAAAATTATCTCCTTCTGGGGCCTCCTTCTTTTCCTCAAACCTCCAAGTCTATAACGAGTTCATCATCCTTCCTTTTAGTCCTGCATCTGCTCCTCTGTGCCTTCACATTACTGTTGATGATACAAGACAGACACATGGGTGTCCCCTCAGATTTATTTCTCTTCCCTGCTCCAGGCATCTAATTGGTTGTTAAGTGTTTGCTTCTTCTAATGTTGCCCTCATCTTTCTCTTTCCCCCTACTTTCACTATCTCCTATTTACTTCTTCCTGGAACTACTACCTCCATCTCCTCAATGGCCAGCTTGAGTATAATCACAAAGTGAGCACTTGACATCATGACCTGCATTATTACATTTATTACCATTAATGGCATTCCTAATCATATTATGCCAGTCCTGCAATTAAAATCCATCAGTGGTACCCCAATGCCTACCAAGAATTTCCCAAACCCTTTACAGGTTATTTAAAATCTCACATTACTTTCTTGATCATTTCATTGCTTGCTCTCTATGTGCCAGAAAAACTGAATCACTCACCATTTTTTAAATGTCTATAACTTACTCCATTATTTACATGCCTTTGTTCACAATCTTCCCTCTTTCTACCCTTGTCAATGTTTTATGTGTACATACCCCAATTTTACCCATTTTAAAGCCCAATCCAAATGTCACCTCAACAAAAAGACTCCTCAATTGTTACAACCAGAGGTATCCTTGTCCTCCTTTAAAACAAACAAACAAAAAATACCTTATCTGAATCCCTTTATGCTGATTAACATATTCTATTTTTGTGTTACAGTTATTTATACACATGCATTATTTATTCCAATAATGGGTCCAATACAGGACCAATGTCAAACCCATCTTCATAAAAATCCCATATCCAGAGAACATGTTCAATAACCACCCATGTGCTTACATTTAGAAAAGCAGTTCTCCTTTAATGACAGAAAACATACTATATTTAGGAGGAACAAAGTTTTGTTGAGAGCCCAAAGTTTAACTTTTCCTCTACCCTTCACCAGATACTTGACTTTTGGAAGTTACTTAATTCTTTGAAGCCTTAATTTCTTTTTTAAAATGTGGTTAATACAACCTGTCATATATTTTTTATCAGATTAAGTGAAGCAGTATAATATAAACTGCTACATGCAGGTATCTAATAACTTTTGGTTCCCTTCCTATCTTCAATATATGTGTGGTAGGTCTCTAAGATGACTTCAATACCCACATACAGCAATTTTAACATGTGCTGGGATAACAAGAACACAGAAGAGGTGGGAGAAAAAGACCTACCAGGAGTTCCCAAGCTGTGTCTCCGATTTATTAGGGCAAAACTGAGCAAAACAAAAGAGCTCACCTAAATAATCTGTCCCAACCCAGCAATGTTTACACATCATTAACACAAGAAGCAAGAAAATGGAAAGAGTGAAACCAAATCTCATTGAATAAATGCAAGGTGGTTTAAAGCACTTTTATACCACCTATCTCAATCTCTATTTTACTGTTAAGAAAACTGAGCCTCTGTAAAATTAACACATTTCTGCCACTTATTTAGTAATAAAGCTGGAATGCAAGCTTAGGACATTCTAATTTGTATGTTCATGTCACGCAGTGTCACGTTGTCTCACATACACACATGCACACATACACACACACACACACACACACACACCCCTTTTATGAGACAGACAAAGGAAGAAACAAATTCTGATTCTCTTAAGAGGCTGTGTTTCCTCAGGTTTTGATTGAGTAACTGAGTGTTAGGGAAAAAAACTACATTAATCAAACAACTGACATTGGCCAAAAACTGTGCTGGCTAACAGAATGTTGCAGACTGTCTCTTGAAAAAGCACAGGTTCAATTTTCTTGAGATAATAAATTATTTAAATAGTAATTGAAAAGTAATAAAAATACCATTTGTACATTCGAAAAGTACTTTTAAAAATTATAATATTATATAAATCAATATTTAAATTAATTGCTCTCAAAATATTCTCCTGTGTATTATTTTACCTGCTAGCCTCCACTCTATGTAGAAAGGAAAAATAAATTAAATTTTCTATTATTATTTTAAACCTATAGATGCTTGTAAGGTCTGCAAATCTCATGAGATATTTGCTATTAACCAATAATATAGGCATTCAATACTACCCACAGCCCATGCAGCCCAAGGCCACAAAAATAATAGTGTTTTTGCTTTTCAGGCAATAACTGAAATTGGATATTTTTTAAAGAAATAATATTCATATATTTAAGTTACATGTGAGATAAAAATTAAAACCATGCTTTTGTGTCATGGAACAGATCGTTTTAAATATCAAAATTGCAGTTACTTTTGAATAATTCTTAATGGCCACACAAATGTGTTGGTTTGATTAGGCTCTCAGCAACCACCTACCAGCAAATCATATTAAAATGGAAGAAAACACTATTTGCTAGAGAGAGACATTAAGACATTAAAGTATATTTTGCAACAGAAAGCCCAATTACCTATATAAAATTTTTGACATCAGTTGGCCTAAATGATCAATTTTTTATCTTTTTTTTCAAGCACTTGTTCAACAAGATTTCTTAAAAATGTGGTGGTACTATTGTTATGTATAATCATTTTTCAAAGTTCCCCTATTTATGTATAATACTTAACACTCCTTATGTTGTAGCCATTCCTTCTATCACCGAGGGATATTAGATACATTAGAAAGGTTTTCCTGGTTTCTCTTAGCTCTGTCTTTAAGTATGGTCATATCATACATCTCCTGTGATGAAGATGAAAGCATGGATTTTTGAAGTGGGATAGACTAAGTTTTGGATGCTGCTTCCTTAATTAATGGCAGTATGGTCTTGAATGAAACATCTAACTGCTGGGCCTCAATTTCATCATCTTTTCTTTTTATTAAGACTTGTAGTAACTGCCTCATGGGGTTGTTTTGAAGGTTAAATAAAATAATATTAACAAGTGTGCCATACCTAACGGTACTGTGCCTGGCAATGCAATAGACAGGAAATAATCTGTTCTGTTCCCCTTTTTGTGACAGTTTATTTTCTGACGTTTTAATTCCTTTAACCTAATGAAAATGGAGTCATAATATAGGAACAGTGACATCATTGTTATATTTCAAACTGCCACCCAATTTTGGTTCCATACCACTTAGAAGTGATTTCTGCTGGGATTATATTCTAAGGCCATTTATTGGGGAAATAAGTTTATTTCATTCAATATATATTAACCTACATGTATAACATTAATATTTGAGTAAAGCTACATTTAATATTTACCAGAAAAAAAGGCATAAACCAAGCTATAGCCTCTGTAATTAATTCATTCTAAGAATTTCAGCATATCTAAAATTTTATATAATCAATCATCTTCATACTTTTCATAAAGAAAAATAGGTATAGTTAACATTTACAATGATTTTTTAAAATCGTGCTTTCTGGTAGAACTTTGCACAAGGATTTATTATTGCATTTAAGTAGTGTCTCAAGGTATAATTTTTATGGTCTATTAAGCATAATTCTCAAGCACCTTTAACACAACTAAATGAGGTGGAATTACTATTAACTTGTATTTTAGGTTACCAAGTGCCCAGGCAGTTCCAAACAACTATATCCGGAATGGTATTTTATGACAGCTCATGACTTTCTATGTTGAGCTTCCTTGACTTAAAATTTTTACGAGATTGAAAACTGGCCTCTGAGATGGTGCCTGAAAGTTGGGTCATTAGTCCTCACCTTTTAAGAAATAATGTCTCAGCAGGTTGTATTTGAACCACTTGAGCTCAAGGAGGTGTTAACAGAGTTGTTAATTAACCTAGGTCTGGAAACTATTGTGAAGAATCCCAGAAAGTTGGAACAATAGGGAGGCAGTGCTTAACCTACAGCATGGAAGAAATGACTTTTGCTTTAATAATATAACCCCAAAAGTTACACAATAGTAATATGAAGTTAAACAAAGAATGGCAACGTGAAACTAACAGTCAGAGGTCGGAGCAAATTTACAGAAAACCAGCTGGAGTGAAAATGTACGGAATTGGACACTTAGAGTACTGGTCCTTTTGAAGTGATCCTTGTCTCCATATTTGAATAGAAATGAGTAATAAAATAAATCTGAAAATAACATCTCTTTTATACTCAAGATTCTAATTAGATCAATGCTTTGCTTAAATCTATCAAGACCATTGTTTTCAATAACCCACAAGGATGGAGATTTCATGGCTTTCCTTGGTAAGCATGTACCAATGTTTAATCATCCAGTTACAGTTGAGATCTCAAGGTGAAAATGATCTCTCTATAATTTCTCTGTAAACTCAGCTGGTCCGTGAAACTAGAGAACTGACTAGCATAAATAAACACAAACAAACAAATCTCTCAGATTCTTGAAAAAAGTTACTAAGTAACTTAAGTAGTATCTTAAGGTATAATTTTTATGGTTTATTATTCACCTCTCCAGACAAAGTAATCTCAATTAGTCATCTCTCCAGACAAATTAATCTCAATTGTATTGGCAATTTCCTTTGAGAAATTGCTTACAGTATTTAAATCAAGTTTGTATTATTTTCATAGTTCTTTGTATAGTCTTTTGAAGATATGTAATCCCAAATTCTTTTTATATAGGAGATGACCAATGCTAAGAGAGGACCCCTGTTGCAGTCTAAATGCTCCAATATTCCCTCCATTTTGTTGATGTTGTTGAGACCAGACCATGTGATGAGAAAAATAAATGATAAAGATTATGAACATATGAATATAAAGTTTAGCTGCTGTAATAAAAACATCAGAATTAATGTGATCCATATCCAATGATGTATATCTTTAAATGGTGGATTGCACTTATGGTAACTTTTAAACTAGAGAATCTACAACATGCATTATTATTACTAGTATCAGCTGTAATTGGACATACATTTTAAGCAGCTTATATGTTTTTCTAGTTAATATTTCCTACGCCCATCGCACATTTTTTCTTTTTACTTTTTTCCTCAACAATCAACTGTAATATTTATGATTTTCCCTAGAAAAAGGCTTATTTACAACCATTATCATATATAATAATACATCACTTGTTTTTCTGTTTGTTTGTTTGTTTTGGAGACAGGGTTTCACTCTGTCACCCAGGCTGGAGTGCAGTGGGGCCATCACGGCTCACTGCAGCCTCAACTTCCTTGTCTCAAGTGATCCTCCCACCTCAGCCACCTGAGTAGCTGGGACCACAGGTCCATGCCATCATGCCCAGCTAATTTTTGTATTTTTTGTAGAGACAGGGTTTTACCACATTGCCCAGCCTGATCTCCAACTCCTAGGCTCAAGTGATCTACTCACCTCAGCCTCCCAAAGTGCTGGGATTACAGGCATGAGCCACTGTAATCACTTTCTTAATCTTATCCTTCCACTGCTAATGATTCTAAACACATCCTGCTTTTTCATCTAAGGTCCTTATCGCTGAAGAGTCTCAGGCTTTGGAAACCTGGAGCTATCAGATGCGAACAGCCCAAGTACGGCAGGACAAGAATAGAGTGGAGTGGCAACTGGATGGCTATATTAAAAGTAGCAAAGCTGAGGCCCTGTTATGGGACGGTGGCATAGAAGAAAGAGAAAACAATGACAATGGTGTCTCTTCCTCAACATCTGGATGTCCTGAGGGGATAAAAATGAGAAGAATGACATTTAATAAAGATGACAAAGATATTGAAAGGGGAATCCTGAGAAACTCTTCGATCCAGCACCTCAAAGCAGTAAAGTGTCAAGGACAGATTTTAGTGTGTTGGTATTTCTAGAGAAACAATAATATCTCTTTGCTTTTCAAGTATCTTCCTCTTTATGTTCATTATTATCAAGACCTTATTTGGCAAGTGGCAATTGCTTTAATTCTATTGGAGAACTGGAAGGCCTAAAACTGTTACCTATTGAGAGAGTCAATACGATGATTACAATATGTTTTAGGCATAGTATAAAAGATGACTACAGATTGGCATCTATAAGATTGACTGTATCTTTTCTCTAGGAAAAGATAACACAAAGATGAACTCAGGAGTTGTAAACATAAATTAGCTCTGTGTATATTTATTTGAACTGTGATGAGTAGTGTAATAATTGGTAATTTTAAAAAATTTGGGGTAGCACACTTTAGGAAAACATATTCATTTGCTTTTATGGCATATTTCAGATTTCCTGGTTTTCACATGATGAATTCCTACTAGCATATCCTAATTCTAGTATTATACATTTTTAAATATTGCAGAAAACAATCACTTTAAACTTAGAACTTACAAAATATTGTTCACATACTATCTCATTTGATTTTCACTAAAAGTCAATATGAATGTCAGGGAGATATTAACTTCTTTTTATAAATCTGACTTCCTGTACTATTACATGTATTCTTCACTATTTATGTTGTTGCTAGAAGTTCTTATGCCTAATAGAGAAATAATTACTGTACTCTATACCTTTTTCTTTTCTCCTGACTTCATATTTCCTATAACCTCCAAGAGGCTATATCTATAAATCCTTAGAATATAATTGGGTGTCCTGGACCAGAAACTAGTCATATTTTCTTTGTAGCACTAGTGGGGATGGTGTCTTACTCATTCATGATGGTATCTATTAGAACAAAACACTCTCTTGTAAAGCAACTCAATCTGTTTTCATTGAACTACTGGCTGTCCTCCAGAGGAGTAGACCCACTCCAAGAAAGCATTCTAAAAATCTTGATTTTATTTGTTAGTAATTTTTCTCCAAATGACCTTTCAATTTTTAGAGTATTCAACCCAGTGATAGTAGTACTAAGCAGCCCAAACAAGACAACCCAATGCAAGTATTCTCAAGTGATCCTATTGTAACATGCTTCCTTCTGCATTTCTCTATGTACAGAGGCAAAGAGATTGCCCTAAACATCAGGCCAGAAAGCAGTCAAAGTGGAGACATTTGCTTCTAAACCTCATTTATTTTGAAAATCAAGAGGTCTTCTCTGTAAAACATTCCAAGATTAGAAAATCAAATAATTTTTCAGCTTGACTATTAAATACTTTTCCTTCTATTTTAAAACACATGTATTGTTTAACAAATGGTTTTCATCTCTATGAGGTCCAAGGATCTCTTTTTACATTCCTCCCTTACTATACTGAAGTAAAATAATATATAACATTATCTATTTACACATATAATGTATATAAATCAATATAATAACCTAACTGTAATAAAGGAGAAGTAAAAGAAAAGAAATGTAAAATATAATATATATGTTTATTTCACTTTGGAAAAGCTGAGGCATGGCCACTACATGTAATGAAGCAGCCATAAGCTTGCACCCACATGTAGCATTGCCATGAATTTACAAGGATAAATAAACACAGTTTCAAATGTATTGCATGGGCAACTCACATTTCATGAGGAGGCTACCTAGTGGTGATATAATTTTTCAAAGTGGTAATTAACTCTTACTAAACTACCAAACAAAAACAGCATCTTCTCTTGATGTACCTGATAGTTGCATTCCTGAAAATTTTAGCATATATCAAAACTGTGTTAAAAAATACTTTATGTATAAAACAGTGTTTGGTTATAGGTCTAATGAATATAAACAAGTTTAATCACCTAATTTGAACGCAGAATGGGTTAACTGAAATTGGGATACAGGACACTTTTCCCTTGTGATGGACTCTCACACATTATAGCTGTCTGGTGGACCTGAACCCCACCTAAGAAATGTGTTTAGTAACTAACTGGCTCTCAATAGAGAGCCAGGCTAACTATTTTTTCTCTTTTTTTTTTTGAGGCAGGGTCTTGCCCTGTTGCCCAGGCTGGAGTGCAGCGGCCTGATCACTGCTCACTGCAGCCTCAATCGCCTTGGCTCGAGCAGACTCTCCCACTTCAGCTTCCCAAGTAGCTGGGATGAAGGCATGTGCCACTATGCCCAGCTAATTTTTTAATTTTTTTGTAGAGATGAGATCTCCTTATGTTGCCCAGGCTGGTCTGGAACTCCTGGACTAGTGATCCTCTGGCCCTGGCCTCCCATAGTACTGGGATTACAGGTGTGAGCCACCCCACCTGGCCTCAGACTAACTTTTAACTCCCCACACTTCTTGTGTGTCAGAAAAGCTTTCCCTATCTCCTCAGAGTAGGAGATTAAAGTCTTCCGTTACACACCTTCACAGCTCCATAATGCATGCCTCTTTCACAGGACATATCATAATTTTAATCAGATACTGTATGTGATTTTGTGATTTTAAGTATTTGTCTCTACTCTCAAACTGTACCTCCATGAAAGCAAGTAAGTCTGTCTGTTCGACCCTGTATCTTCAGTGCCAAACTTGTCCTTAGCACATTGTAGATGCTCAATAGTAAAGACATATTAATAAAGGAATGAATAAAACAATTTGTGTCTGCTCAAAGACCACAATCCACGTGCCATATTGTTTCATGGAGTGAGATGGTGGGATGCCAAGATACTGACCTCCAAGTATATGTACCTATTTATTGTGTGGAATGGTAGGTACATCCTTAGAAATCAAAGGAAAACAAGAAAAGGTCTTAGGAGAAATAATAAAAAATAATCACCATGAGAATGTAATTTTTTCTTATCTAATGAACTTAATGTGTATTCTTGAACACAGCCTAAAAAAATTATGGGATCTTTAGATTCTTATTAGCGGACTGGGTGATTGCTTAAATTGCCAAAATAATATTTTAAAGGCACTGAATGACCATATCTATGGTTTCTGTAACTAAAAATAACAACATAAGCTTAAAGCAACATGTCTTAAAAAATAAAGAGTTGATCACTTAGATCATTTACCTGTCTTAATACTGTATGATATTTTCAAACCCTCTCATGGAGAGTATTTATTTTATTTATTTACATCCCACTTCATTCCACCAAGGATATGATGTATAAATCACAAATTAAACATTTCTACTCTTGGTAAATATTAAACACGTTATTTTTTATTTCCATCTTGAAATTGAATAAAATTCAAAAAATTAAAACTCAAATGACTAAAGGTTAAAATATCTAATGTTATAATAATAAATCTAATCATTTAAATGTATTTCCAAACATAAACTTAGCCAGATGATCAATCACCATTTCTGCTCATCCAGATGGCTGCAGTTCCATCTCCTAGAATAATGGAGTGCTCAAATCTTTGATAGTTAATTGTACTGGATTACTGTTTGGCAATCAACCAACTCCCTGGCCTGGGGGCAGATCATTTTATTTAATGGTTCATCACCAAGACCTCACTAGCATGACAACATAGATCACTATGCTATTGGTGCCAAGAGAGTGAAAAGCTGAGAGTCAGCCTATCCCACCTGGGAGGAATTACACTTAATAAACTACCCAGGTAAATGGTAACCAAAATGAGTAATGATTAAGACCAAGAGCAAATTAAGTAAAATAGCAAATGGGGGAATAGATTTTTTTTATCACCTTTACTTTATAAAATCATGTGTTACCTAGTTTAACATTTCTTTCTCATATATAATTTGGCTGAAATATATAGGAATAACATCTATGGCAGCATAAAATCAAATGAACAAAAAGGATAATGATTTTTAAGGTTTAAGGTTTGAGCAGTGAGTTTTACATTTTTCACCAAAATTGGACGTTTTATTTTCAAAATGTAAATATGTATGTAAAGAAAATCTTTCTTGAAGTCATTTTTGAGATGATTTTATTTTGTGGAAAATATTTAATCCACATACCAGTATTGTATCACTGAAAACTGATTTTTCTATTTATTTTCAAAATACATTCCCAGATGTATTTCACATATAAGCCTGAATGCCTCAAGACTGGGGAAAACAGTTGTTTAACAGGGAACAACCAATGAAGGTGCCACAGACCTCTCACTAGACTCTGTTTTCAAGCTCAGGAGTCATAAAAATAATAAAACTCTCTTATGACTGGGCACAGTGGCTCACACTTCTAATCCCAGCACTTTAGGGGGCCAAGGCAAGTGAATCGCTTGAACCCTGGATTCGAGACCAGCCTAGGCAACATAGCAAAACCCCATCTCTACAAAAAATACAAAAATTAGCCAGCCATGGTGGCACAGACCTGTAGTCCCAGCTACTTGGGAGGCTGAGGCTGGAGGATTGCTAAAGCCTGGGAGGTCGAGGCTGCAGTGAGCTGAGATCGTGCTACTGCACTCCAGCCTGGGTGACAAAGTAAGACATTGTCTCAAAAAACAAAACAAAACAAAACAAAACAAACAAAAAAACTCTTTTATGATAACATTTGCCCAAAAACCCAATCATGGCTGAGAGGAAAATACCTGTTCTTATGCTTGATATTAAGACCCAGTAAAAATCTCATTGTCTTTTTTTATTGTTTATAAATCACTTATGCATTTACACATGTTTCTTTATTTTGAGGTGTCTTCCCTATCCTCCTTGGTAATTTTTCATGTGCCTTTCAGAGCTACAATTGAAAGTTGTCTTACTTGAGTCCCTTCCAGTGCTCAGTAACATTCTCTGTCCTCTATGCTCCCAGAAAGCATTTTTCATACCTGCTTCTCCACTTGCCATATTGTGCCATCATTTACTTGTTTTCATGCCCATTTCTTCTATCAGAGCCCCATGAATGAAGAGACTGTGTTCCTTCCTTGGTATCCTCAGGACTTAAGACAGTTCCTGGCACATATTAAGAGCTCAATATATTTGCTGTAAATGAACGAACAATGTTCTATAGACAAACTATGTGCCTTAACAATGATAATAAACCTCATGAATGAAGGTATCTGCGCTCAGAATCTAAAAGGACCTGACCTCTGAGGACCACTAGGGACATCCCTGGTCCACCATCGCCTGCTGGCTCAGGGCTGCCGTACGTGGAGGAGCCTCTTGCTACGCACTAAGACTCCCTTCATCGTGCACTTCAGCATTCTACTCCCACGCTCATCTTTAATCTTCCTTCTCTCCTGGGCTCCTCCTACCCTGCCTATTCTGAGCAAGAGACACAGGCATGGTGCCTATTTTGTAAATCAGGAGGACTGTGTTCTAACTCAAGCTCTTCTCAGTTATTTACAAGAACTTAAAACACTTTTCTCTCTGCACTTTCCTTCTCATTTGCAACCAAGGGAGAGCGGTTGGGGTGTGGGAGACCATGAGAGTAGAATGGAACAGACCTGGGTGTAAACCTTCCATGCCCATGGGCAAGTCAAAGAGCCCTGGAGTTTAACAGTAGCACTCCCATCTTCATCTTAAAAGTCTCCAGTGGTTGACCATCACACTCAGAATAAAGCCCCTCACTGGGCATGGAAGAGCTTTTGTGGTGGAGCTACAAAATTTTTAGAGACTGGTCCTCTCAAACAATGTGTTACTAGCCTCAATCAACTAGGCACAAGTCCCTTTTTACCTCCATGTTCTCACTTCTGCACATTTACTAACTCTGTTCTCGGGCACCACTGCCATTTCCATCCCATAGTAATTTTGTATACCTCTGTCATAGCTCTTGTCACACTATATTGCAATTCTTTTTGTCTGGCTTCCACTTTAGACTGCGAGCCCAGTTAGAACAGACATGTTGTGTATGTCATATCATTTGTGCCCAACCTCGTGCCTCTTGTGTCTAGTGTCACTTAATAAAGTTTTCAGGAGAGAGAAATTACTGCCTGGAAACCCCTGCTTGGCAACTATTCAAATTCCTGAGATAAGAGTCGGCTGCGTGTGTGTTGATTAAATATGGCTATATCATGGTAAATTCTTTCACTGCTATTGGAAAAATAAGCCAAGCTGTGATCAATTAAGTAAATGCAGAGGAAAATATGATATTAATTTGGGGATATATAATAGACACAATAACCTTTTTTAAAAATTTGGCAATTTATACCCTGCTTCTTTTAATAAAGGATGCAAGGAAACACATCATGGGATGAAAAAGAGAAAAAATCAGAAATATGCCTTCAATAAGGACCTTTATAGTTGCTATAGTTTAGTGTAAATTTGGACCTTTGCTGCCTAGAAAAAGGTAAGACACTGGGAAAAGGGAAAAGACAGACATTTATAGTAACATAGATTCTAATCTTGTAGTTGACAAGAGGGCAATTGTGATAGCTTTGACGAAATGATTGAGAAAAGTTGGCAATTAGACCATTTGAAAAAAAATGGTAATAGATGGTATATGCATGTATTATATTAAAATGAACTAAAATTAGACAAAACATATTATAAGGCATCTAACATCAGAAATTTCATTAACAGCCAACAAAAACCACATTGTTCCTTTTACAATGTATGAGACTCTACCCACTCATCCCAACCTCAATCTGGTCTCTCTGTTTCTTGCTCTAGAAATCAGATATTTAACCTAGTTAAAAAAATATGTGTCTTGAACAAAGGTTAAAAGAAAGTGGTTTACCTTTTTAAAAGTGAAATTATTCAATAGTTGGGGGGAAATGGAGAGATACTAAATAAATTACACTAGCATGTGAAATAAACATTTGATTTAACTGAAGGACTATTTCTCTTCGATGACTATACTGTTCATCAAGCCAATAAAAACATGAAAGATAAAAATGACATGACAACGTCCCTACATGATGGCCTTGAAAAGACAATGCCATCAACAAGCACTAAGACAACTGTACTTAAATGAATCTGCACGAAAGAAGTAAGATTCTTCTTTGATGATTTCTTCAAAAGGACTTGACTTTGACACATCTTCTGGTGTTCTAACTTAATCCAAAGAATAACATGGAACTCCTACGAAGCAAGTTGATGGAAATAACATTAGAGAATGGCTGGGTTGTGAGGGCCGTGAGGATATTTTGAGGTCACAGTGACAGAGAGAAGAGAATGACCTCTCTCACATTATCAGTATACAAAAAATGAGATCATTATAACAATGCTAAGCTTAACCACATACACTGTAAGATCTAGACTATCTAGAAGGCAACAAATGATGCTTGCTCAAAGAAGTCGCAAAGGCTCTGTTGTGATACTAAAAAGGCAAATACAACTAATAATGAAAAAGATCAGACAATTTCAACACAAAGTAATATTTTGACAAGCTTTCATCAAGCAATTTCTGTAATGGTTGGTGTTACTAATAGAATGTTCAGACTTTCAAACAGTATCCAAACAATGTCACAAGCACTAGATTTAATTTTTAATAAGCATGCATGTAGCCCATCTTGTAACGTATACTGAGAATAATAATGTTTAGCCACGCTTTTATATTACCTATGGCATCTTGTCCTGGTTGATGCCATAGAAGACTTAATGAAGATTTGTTAATGAAGACTTAACTAATAGTCAAAAAGAGGAAAGTAATATGCATTTCTCAAGAAAAGAAAAAATATTTCCTAATATTTAGATCTAAAAAGGCAAAAATCACGAGACTAATAATTTGTATACATAATAATTAAAACATTCCTGCACTGAAAAGATCCCCTAAATTAAGTTACCAACAAAGAAACTGGGTAAAATATTTACACCATATATAACAACGGGCTAGTATTCTCAGTATATAAAGATTCTAATACATCAATAAGAAAAAGACAAATAACTCAATGAAAAATTGTGCAAAGTATGTGGACATACAATTCATTAAAGAATATAAAGTTTGACCTATTAGTTAAAGAAATACAAACTAAAAATAATAAATACATTCATTTCCTATTAGAAAAGATTAAATAGAATGGCAACCCACAGGTTGGCCCAGATGTGGACATTCTCCAATGTTGATGGTATTATGTAAATAGGCCTTATCTATCCAGAAGGCAATTTGGCAATGAGTGTTAAAAAATGCATGCCTGTTCTCACTCATATGTGGGAGCTAAAGAAACATGATCTCATTGAAGTAGAGAGTAGAATTATGGTTATTAAACACTGGGAAGGGTAAGAGGAAGGGAGACGTTGGTTAATGAATATAAAATTACCATAGATGGGAGGAATCAATTCTACCTTTCTATAGCAATGCAGGGTAAATATAGTTAACAATAAGTTACCATATGTTCAGAAAGCTAGAAGAGAGGATTTTGAATGTTCTCAACACAAATAAATGACAAATGTTTGAGGTAATAAATATCCTAATTACTCAGATTTGATCACCACACATCATATACGTGTATCAAAATATTGCTCTATACCCTATAAATAGGTATAATTATTATCTATAAACTAAAGTAAAAGGAAAAACAAAACAAAATAAAAAATGTATGCTATGTAACTAAGCAATTTTTTTTTTTTTTGAGACAGAGTCTTGCTCTGTTGCCCAGCCTGGAGTGCAGTGGCGCAATCTGGGCTCACTACAACCACCACCTCTTGGTCTCAAGTGATTCTCCTGTCTCAGTCTCCCGCGTATCTGGGATTACAGGTGCGCACCACCATGCCCGGCTAATTTTTGTATTTTTTGGTAGAGACAGGGTTTTGTCACGTTGGCCAGGCTGGTCTCAAACTCCTAACCTCAGGCAATCCACCATTCTTGGCCTCCCAAAGCGCTGGGATTACAGGCATGAGCCACTGCACTTGGCCTAAGCAATTCTTTTCCCAGAAATTTATCACAAGTAGATAATCAGGAATGTAAAGATATGTAAACAAATATGTTCCTAAGAATAACTGTTCACATTTCTCAAATGCCAAGTACTGTATATAACACCTATAAGAATCACGTTCTACCAGTGCAAAAATAGATTCTTGGGGAGGTTAAATACTTTTTCCAAGACACAATCAAGAATCAAAACCCTATCAGTATGATTCCAAAGCTTTAACTATCAACTTATAAAATTTTTTTTGCATATAAAAAATGTTGGCTGGATGCAGTGGCTCATGCCGGTAATCCCAAAACTTTGGGAAGCCAAGGCAGGAGGATCACTTGAGCCCAGAAGTTCAAGACCAGCCTGGGCAACATAGCAAGACTCCATCTCTACAGTAATAATAATAATAATTAGCTGAGCATGGTGATGCATGCCTCTAGTCCTAGCTACTCAGGAGGCTGAGATGAGAGAATAGCTTGAGCTTGGAGATGGAGCATGAGCAGTGAGCCACTGCACTCCAGCCTTGGTGACAGTGTGAGACCCTGTCTCCAAAAAAAAAAAAAAAAAAAAGGCCTAAGACAAATGAAGTGACTGTGACAGACAAACAATTGAAAAGAATCAGAGCCCTACAGAGAAACAAAAGAGATGGAAAGAGAGGCAAGAAGACAGGGGCAGAGAGATGTAGCAAAAGACAAAGAGAATTTTGAATTGATTAGTGCTGTTTAGCTTATTTTTCTTTTGGTTAATTTGTTTCCTTTTATTGTTTGAAATAAGTGTTATTTATGCAATATAAATATATTTTAAAATAAATTAATTGCTAATGGAGACAGGGGACACAGAATTTGCTAATTGGATATATGCCCTGTAGCACTACTGAAGCAAATGGGCTAAGAGATTTCACAGGCAATATCTTGTGTCATTTATCCATATAGGTAGGGGATATAATTCCAAAATGTAAATCAGTAAAGGCTGATTTCTGGGAGTCCAAGATAAACAATAAAGGAAACTGATGGTCCAATTTAATTCTAGAGAAGCCTGGAGTATGGTTATTCTATGTTGTTGACTTATGGATACACAAGCAGTTTATTAATCAATACAGAAGGAAATACTAATATCATTTTTATTGAAAACGATGGACCCTATTTGCAACCCTATCTCTACAAAAAATGCACATGTATGAACATATGCATTGGCATGCACTGGTACAAATACACACCATAAAACAAACAAAAACAAAAATAAACCCAGAACCTTTTCAAGTGGCACACTATGGTGGTAGATCAGCTATGTCAATTTAGGTCATGAAAAAGTAATTACATAAGTTATTATAGTGAATCCACTTTCTTGGATTACATTGACTAAGATTTGCAGCTATAATTAAGTAAAATTCCAGTGAATGTAAAAATTATTTGGAACCACATATACTCAAATAGTAAAAGACAAAATATATATGTACTGCTAAATGTGGGGGTCATGGGGTGTTTTTTTGTTTTTTGTTTTGTTTTGTTTTTTGAGACAGAGTCTCACTTTATCATCCAGGCTGGAGTGCAGTGGCATGATCTCAGCTCACTGCAGCCTCTGCCTTCAAGGTTCAAGCAATTCTCCTGCCACAGCTTTCCTAGTAGCTGAGATTACAGGCATGTGCCACCATGCCCAGCTAAAGTTCTTTTTTCTTTTTTCTTTTTTTTTTTTTTTTTGTATTTTTGGTAGAGACAGGGTTTCACCATGTTGGCCAGGCTGGTCTTGAACTCCTGACCTCAAATGTTCTGCCTGCCTCGGTCTCCCAAAGTGCTGGGATTACAGGTGTGAGCCACTGCACCTGGCCCATATGTGTGTTTTCTTTTTTTAATACTTTTTTAAGTCACTGTTAATTTTTTTTAAAAAACATACTTTAGAGCCATACTAAATATAGTTAGACATTTATGAATGAACCAATATTTTTCCTTCTCTTGCCTTCATGCAGGTAATTGAACATTATACCATTGAAATACCATTATCAAAACTCTAGACTTCATAGAACTTTCACAAACTGAATTCTGATGTCCCATAAAGGATTGCAGGGAAGCTGCAATCAGTTTGCACATCCTTTCCTTAAGCCTAATAAATTTTCATTCACTGTTAGGTTCATCCTCAAACCTCATCTTATTTTCATGGGAATATATACAACTAGATAATTAAGTTTTCTGGTAAATATTAACATAGACGTTAGTTAGGCTGAGATATACTCTCAGCATTATCCTTTCTAGCAATAATAATCTACTCTCAGCATAAGAGTGATCCTTGCATGCGGTTGATGACCACCTTAGGATACTCACTGTTGGAACCACCACTCTTGGTGAAATTAGTACTTATGATGCTCATAATCGTAGTTAGAAGAGTTCCCCAGAGATGCAAAGCAAATTGTGTACTTTCTTTTCCAAGTCAATATTCTAACCAGAATGATGTACGTAGAGAGTAAGATCATATTACAAATAAAAACATGAATTCCCGGCTAAGGTGTTTACCTAACAAAAGAAGGAAAATTACTATTTTATCTCATCTTCTTTCCCACTCGTATCCCTCACAATTCATTCTAAAAATTCTGGTAAAAGTGAAGTAAAGAAAGCAAATAGCTTTGCTACAGTTTACCTTAACTTAGATCAGACACCGACATAAAGATGGCAAATAGGTTCTAACTGGCCTGCCCTCTCTGATCATTCAACAATTGTTGCCAAGACCACTGTGTCAAGAAGGATTCTGAGTGGCATTATTAATTACCGATGTCTATTGTGGAAACCTGAGGGAGAGACTGGAGGTTACAATTTGTCTCTATTCTTTCCTGGCTTTTAAGCCTAATAAATTTCCATTCACTGTTAGGCTAACCCACAAACCTCATCTTATTTTCATGGGAATATAAACAACTAGACAATTCAGTTCTTTGGTAAATATTAGTGTAGACATTAGTTAGGCTGAGATACACTCTCAGCAAGAGGCAATGAACAGAAAGATTTAACCTGGTAGTGAACAGAGATGAGAGGGACATGTGGCCATAACCCATGTGAGTCAGAAGAATTGATCTGTGAATTCCAAGGGCTTCCAAGAGACATTTCATAGAGGATGCAAGAAATTCCAAATTTAAGCTTCCTACAAAACACTGGGTGATATGGGGAGACAGGAACATATTCCTATTAATCAATATAGAATGTCTTCATCTTTCTTATTAATTTTGTCCTTATCAGCTCCTGCGTTTTTTAAAGTATGAGAAAATGTGTTTACAAATACAGTAATCAATTCGTTCTCTTGAAAGTTTATGCATTATTTTGTGGTGCTTATCTTTTAATTTCAAAATGAAGTTTAGAATTGTTTAGATGAGTCGTTATAGTAAAAGAGAACAAAGGAGTATATTTAGATTCATTCCTGGGTTTGAGCCCCAGCACTGCCACTGATTTTTTTCACTTGTTAACTGCTATATTTAATAAAAACTTGTTGAAGAACTATGGGTAATGGAAAAATGAGATAAATAGAAATATTTCACAGAATTTACAGTATAGCTGGGAAACAGACTAGTAAATAGCAAAGTGGAAAATATCACAAAGACGCAGTTTGGAAGCAGAAAGAAAAGAATAATTTTGGCTAGCAGTTGGATTTCTTTCATTTTTCACACCTTTACATTTTACCTTGTAAGAATACACATTCTACTTATTTGTATGGTTATTCTGAGGACAGAGTAAGATGATATATGACTTATTTTACTGTAAATATACTAAGCTACATTTACTTCTTACTCCATTTAGGGTGAAATGAGCACAGTTTAGCATCTCAAAACTAAGTCCAGGCCATGCACACTCAGTGTTAAATTTTTTACAAATTTTTTACTTCAGTCATTATACAACAGCATCATCAAGCATTCGCAAAGCAAATGTAAATCTTTATATACAGTCAATACAATTTTAGGGCATCCCTCCTAGATATAAATGTGAAATTCTCCTTGAACTGGAGACATCCTCAGGGAAAGCTTTCTGATAACCACAAGCATCCAAGACCCTAATCTTGGTTAATCACTAACAGGTCAGCATCTCTGAAAACAACACAGCCTAAGAACAAAAGAATGTGTGGTCTGGTTCTCATAGAATTTTAAACCTAGGACAAAACATAGGGATTTAGAAGGTTATTTTTTAAAAATCTCACATTATCAGTTTGGTAAGAAAATATGAACTGCAATTATCAAGCTTCCAGATATACAACATAGCTTCAAAATAGCATGCATTTGCTACTGACTCTGTAGAGGAAGAATATATAATTTTATAATGCAATCAACCTTTTGCAATATAATTAGTCTATCAAAAGATCTTAAAATACTGCAAAAATCTTACATTATTTTATTTGTGTTGAATTAGCAATTAGCTCCGCTCAATAAATCCTACTCTATCCTCAAAACACCTATAATAAGATAAACAACATGTATTGGATAAAAATTAGAAAGAATTTTGTAGCATGATGTGTTTTATTCATTTCATTTTTCTATATTACAGACATTGTAAAAATTAGAAACCAGCATCTCTTTGTTCTTAGTTCTAGAATTCTAGGCTAAAGAAATGTCTGGCCCAAGAAGTTTTACCCCATTCAAAAAGAATCATGAACTTTCCACTCTCTTTCTTATAAATGAATAGGTAGCTAGTCAAGCAACATCCAAAGTTCTGGATACCGAATACTACCTAAAGTTCTGAACATCTCATCAAGAAAAATGAACCTAAGTTATGAGGATTGATAGATACTATTCTTCTGAAGAAACTTAAGAATTCTTGATCTGGGACAAGTTACTTGGTCCTGCATGAAACAGTGTTACTTGTCTAGAAATTGACAAAGAGTCGATGAGGCAAGATAAGTCATATAAAAGATCAATTTATTGTCAGACAGCTGGGTCAGGAAACCTCAAACTAGTACTTTGTGAAAAATTTACATTAAATTGAAGAAAATAGTAACAGAAAATGGCATATCACATACAGATGGTGGAAGGACTCAACTGAATAGTCATGGAACACCATGCACCAGAAGTGAAGTGAATACATGTAGTATCAATTTTAAAGAAAGCTTGGATTGCTGGAATTTAGCAGTTCATCCCAGACAAAGTCCTCCTTTAATACTGATTTTAGTTCATTTTACTGTTTTTTCCCCCCCTGGATTGTAACAGAAGATAGCAATTTGCCAACTTTAAATTATGATACAGATGTACAGTAATATTGTTTTATAAATAAATAAGTTATAATTGTAACCCACATAAATTGACTTGGCTTTTATATAAGTTGAAATGGGGAATGACTGGGATTTCTAAGCAAAAATGTTTTCAGGAATAAAAACAGTGGATAAAAATGTTCAACATGGCAGCCTTGTACATAGCAGGCAGGAAAGAAAAGGTGCAGTAAGTGGAAAGGCTATTTTGGAGGCTGTTATAGTGGTGTAAGTGTGAGGTAACAATTTTTTTGTTTTTAAAGAAAAGACACACTTTGAGAGGCCGAGGCAGGAGGATCACTTGAGGCCAGGAGTTTGAGGCCAACCTGGGCAACATAGTGAGACCTCATCTCTACAGAAAATTTAAAAACTAGCCAGGTTATGGTGATGTGTGCCTGTACTCCCAGCTACTCAGGAGGCTGAGGTGGGAGGATCGCTTGAGTCCAGGACTTGGAGGCTACAGTCAGTTGTGATCGTGCCACTGCACTCTGGCCTGAGGACAGCGAGATCTTGTCAACAAAAAAACTACAAATACAAATAAAACAATAATATAAAAATAACTTTTTAAAAGACATAATTAAGAAAAGATATTAAATACAAAATTACAAAGTTTCGCAATTGATTGGTTAAAAACAAAAATGCCAGGTGGAAGGCTCAGCAAATCGGAGAGAAGATGTTCTGCTAGAAGTCAGTAGGAGTAGCTGGATGATCCATGAAGAAGCTAAAGAGCAGAACATCAGTGAGACTTACAGATATGAGACACAAAGACAGAGAGGGATAAAGATCTTATGAGTCATCCATATGAAAATGGGGGATGTAGAATTCAAGAGAGAAGTTAGGTAAAACAAGGATTTTGCAAACATATAAAATGACTATTAACATCATATGAGTAGTTAAGATTATAAAAGCATTTTAAAATTACAATAAAATCAAAGACAGAATGTTGAGTAAAAATGATATTTTAAGGGGACAGAAGGAAGATACAGAAACAGGGATTTTTATTCATTTTTGTTTGTTTGTTTGTTTGTTTATTTTGAGATAGAGCCTCGCTCTGTTGCCCAGGCTCGAGTGCAGTGATGCAATCTCGGCTCACTGCAACCTCCGCCTCCCAGGTTCAAGTGATTTTCCTGCTTCAGCCTCCTGAGTAGCTGGGATTACAGGCGCTTGCCACCACGCCCAGCTAATTTTTGTATTTTTAGTAGAGATGGGGTTTCACCACGTTGATCAGGCTGGTCTCAAACTCCGGACCTCAGGTGATCCTCCTGCCTCGGCCTCCCAAAGTGCTGGGATTACAGGCGTGAGCCACTGTGCCTGGCCTTTATTCTTTCATTTTGTCAACACCTACTGCTCTATTAAGTGCCACGCTAAATACTAAACTCATAAGAACTAAGACAGAGATGTGTGATGTATATTTGGAATCCAAACACTATAGTCACATTATTTTAATAGTGGCCTTAATCAAGAAATTTAGGTTAACTTGAGAACACGTGGACACAAAGAGGGGAACAATAGACACTGGGAATTAACTGAGGGTGGAGGGTGGGAGAAGAGTGAGGATCGAAATCTACTTATTGGTTACCATGCTCACTACCTGGATGGTGACATCATTTGTACTCCGAACCCCAGTGACATGCAATTTACCCACATAACAAACCTGTACATGTACCCCCTGAACCTAAAATAAAAGCTGGAAGGAACAAAAATCAAGCTTAATAGAGCATGCTTTATTTTCTTTTGTTATGTTTACAGAGATATATTCTTTGTGCAAATATCTCTTGAGAACAAAATACCTAAAAGGAATTTGACAAATTCTAAAAAATTTATTAATATGGTTTCAGAAGTTAGGTTTCAGAAGTTACCATAAATATAGTCATTTTTTTCCTTGAAAAATACAGTGAATCACTAGAGAAATGGAAACCCCAGAAATGCAGAATTTAGCACGTGAGAAGTTTTCAAAAGATTTTGTTAAAAAGAAAATATAAGAAATGAAGTTTTTGTTCCTTAACATGTCAGAATTCAGTGAAAACAACATGGGTTTATAAACACAACACAGTCTTTGTTAACTGAAATAATCCATTGGTCGAGTTTGCGGCCATGTAGTAAAATGGCTCCCAAGTAGAGGGACCATCAGCAGGGTGAAATGACTGTACCAAGGAGAGGTGAAACAATTGCCTATTTCTTTTACAATGGATTCTACTTCTATTTCTTACATGGTTGTTTAGTCTTAGTTTTGCTTTTAAACTTTATGGTTTCACATGTAAAGACTCTTTCATGTTTGGTATTTGACTGAAAAATGTTATTTCTGGACACCTAAAAAAATAACTTTGAAAACTGGTATTTATTTTACACAATCCGAACAGAGAAAAAAATACCAAGAGTGTCTTATTCAAAATAGAATAGCCCAGAGTTTACATTTTTAAAAAATTTAGTAAAAAGTGAATAAAAACTTGCATTTCAAAAGAATGAAGTCCTGAGAATGATCACCGGGGTGAATCCTGCTTTAATTCTCTGCTTAGAATTTCTGTCATAAAACCAAAAGAAAAAAATATTTCTTGTTTGTTTTTTGTTTTTAGAAACAGGATCTACTCTGTCACCCAGGCTAGAGTACAGTCATAATTCAATCTTAGCTTGCTGCAGCCTCAAACTCCTGGGCTCAGGCCATCCTCCCACCACAGCCTCCCAAGTAGCTGGGACTAGGCGTGCACAACCATACCCAGCTAATTTTTTTAATTTATGTTAGAGATGGAGTCTTGCTATGTTGCCCAAGCTGGTTTCACACTGCTGGCCTCAAGTCATTCTCCTACCTTGGCCTCCTGAAGTGCTGAGATTATAGGCATGAGCCATGGCTCCTGACCAAAATTTACTTTTTAAAGCAATTTATACACCAAATAACGTTAATTGGATTACAGCCAGGTGAAAAGTTCCCTGAGAACTGACACCCTACAGATATGTTACCAGAAACCACTGTTAAAACTAAAGAAATAAAAGTAATCCTGTACACTAGCAATGCTGTACTTGGCTCATTGTCAAAGATTCCTACTGACAAGGAATCCACTCATTTTAACTCTTGGAGCAGGCCAGTATATTAAAAGAACATTGTACTAATTAAAAAATAAATTTGCCCTACATATTATAATGTTTAGTTGAATATCATTTCATAATAATTATGCTATCCCAAAGCTTCAAACAATGCTATTTTAATCATTAAGAAAATTTTCTGTTGTTCATATACTGTCTTTCATCAAAATTATAAGCTTTTCTGTACATAATATTATGAAAGTCATATTTATCAAATGTTCTAATTGTCTCTAACATTGACTCTGCTACAGACTCTCAAATGCACACTGAAATCACCATCTTTAGGGAAAAAATTAAGATGAAAATGTATATATATATATCTTTTAAAAAATTATATGTAGTAAAACTGAAAAAATAATTGACTTTTCAACTATTATCATTTTTACTTTAGGTTCTTGAAAAAGAAAAAAACAAGTAAGTACAGACTTAACCTACAAAATGCCATTATTCAGTACCTTGGTCTGATTTAAAAGTCTATCTTTTTACATCAATCCTCCAAGAAAGGATAACAAAAACTATACCTACACAAACAGGAATTTTATTTTACCAATGTTTTCAAATGCATTTACAAATTATGGGCTTTATTGTGAGCACAGACAAAAAAATATAGCTTTCCAACCAATGTCCATTTTCCCCTCTAATTGAAAGTCAAGTGTTTTCAAGGAGGGAGGGTCATAGAGCATTCTGATCAATCTTCAAGTATCATGGGTATGATGCTTGATCCATGCATCATACCCATGGTGCTCCAGCAGAGCTGATTTTTAAACCGGGTTTTATAGGATGAAAGTATGTTTTTTAGTGGAAGAGGAAAGAACATTTCAAGCTGAAAGGACAGCCTCTGTAGAAATACCAAGGCTGAATGCTATGTCATCATGGCCCAGCATTGTGGAGTGGAGAAAGCAGCAATTCCTACACTGACTTGGGCATCACAAGAAGAGTACTTTTTTCAAAAACCAGATTTCCAGGCTCTTGTCTAGAAATAGAAACTCCCAGATTGGAGCCTGAACATCTGTAAGTGTTTAGGAAAGCACAGGACGTATACTGAATCTTATTCAGTTCTAGATTAAGCCTGAAGTGGTACATACCTCATTAGGATGACTACATACTTTTAAGTAAATAATTTCATTTTCATTTTATCTAAAAAAAATTTTTTAATGTAAGAAATTCTTACAGAAAGTATAGCATATTGGCTGGGTGCGATGGCTCACCCCTGTAATCCCACCTCTTTGGGAGGTCGAGATGGACGGATTACTTGAGGTCAGGAGTGCAAGACCTGCCTGGCCAACACGGTGAAACCCTGTCTCTACGAAAAATACAAAAATTAGCTGGGCATAATGGCACATGCCTGTAGTCTCAGCTACTTGGAAGGCTGAGGTGGGAGAATCGCTTGAACCTGGGAGGTGTAGGTTGCCGTGAGCTGAGATTGCACCACTGCACTCCACCCTGGGTGACAGAGCGAGACTGTCTCAAAAATAAAAAAATAAGAAAAAAGAAAGTATGGCATAAATTGCTTTTGTTGTTACCATCATTGCATTTTATTTATTTATTTTTTTTTAGATGGAGTCTCGCTCTGTCGCCCAGGCTAAAGTGCAGTGGCATGATCTCGACTCCCCGCAACCTCCGCCTCCTGGGTTCAAGCGATTCTCCTGTCTCAACCTCCTGAGTAGCTGGGACTACAAGCACGCACCACCACGCCCGACTAATTTTTGTATTTTTAGTAGAGACAGGGTTTCACCATATTGGTCAGGCTGGTCTCGAACTCCTAACCTCAGGTGATCCACCCACCTCAGCCTCTCAAAGTGCTGGGATTACAGGCGTGAGCCACCGTGCCCAGCATATCATTGTATTTTTAATAGCCAAGACATGGCTAGAAAAGCCACAGGAAGGGCATAGGTAGTCACATTTATGCTCCTTAAACGATGAAGTGGTTAAGCTATATTCAATCAATACTGCAATATTTAAAATAGGCCAAACTCTTTCTTCCAAAAAATAGTAATAGAGTTTGACTAGGATGAACTACAGGTCTGAATTTCTCATCTGACATTCCAGAATAACATTGATGCATTATAATAGGCTTGGCCTTTGGAAGTTACTGAAATATTAAGAGTCTCTAGACTTGCCAGTTTCTTAATACATCTGCTCCTGATCAAAAGTGTTTGCATACAGCTATGTTGACAATGTGACTATTACTAGCCAATAACATCTTTCTAATGACTGCTGAAATTTCTTTTTTAAAAAAATATCACTCATTCAACTCTACTTAGTAAAATGTTCTAGCTAAACAGTTAAAATAGGCTGTGACTTAAGCTCCTTTACCAGATTTCATTTGGCCTTCATGGACTCATTCCCCAGGACCCAGAGTTGGGAGTTTTAAGGTTTCCTCATAAAACTATGAGTTAATTCAGTTGACCATCATTGAATTTCTTGTGTCCCCAAATACACTCAATTTAAAATGGCTATCATGGGTGGCACGCATGTTCATGCAAAGCAGAATTGTCTTAGCAGAAACCTGTAACAGAGCAGAGCTCAGATTAATTGGAAATCTATCTGGCACATGTTTGGCATGCAGTCTATAAGACAATATTCAGATGTGCAACATGGATTCATGTGATGGTAGCTTATCAGTTTCTCCAATCAGAAGTTCGAGGAAGATTAGAACCTCATAAGAGATACAAATCACAGCTCAGTCTCTGAGATTCAATCTGAAGGCCTGAAATCTGTGGCTGTGTTAGTGGCAAACTCTCTACTCTTAATTCTTTCAACTTCCTTTACATTCTACTCTTCTCCTTTTTCCCATACTTCTGCACTGGAAAGATAAATGGTAAATGTAAAAGGTGTAAATGGTTTAAAATGGAATATGTAAATGTTTGAAAAGAATAATTCTTACTCAAGTCCTTGAAGAAATCATCTTCTTTATAAAAGGGATGTGTGTGTGTTTTCTCACAAGCTGAGCTTCAAATTATCTAACAAGAATTACAGGACACAGAGAATGGAAATAAAAAGTGGCTTGTAAGATGTCAGGCGATAATACACCTCGGGAGGTCAGGCTGGGTTGCTTGATGAGGGCCTTTTGGTCACTGCCAGTTCCGATTTAGGAATATACTATTGATGGCCACACCAAAGAGGCCTGAAGGAAGTGCAGACTATTAAATCACTTGTTTACCTCAAGTGAGCACCAGTGGTACTCAGTCAATGATTTTATTGATCCAAATACTGTTCAATTAAGTGTGTTTATTTTGATTCTGTGATTAACATGCATTTGCAGAAGACATACTCACAGTGAAACAAAGTCTAAAATTATCCCTTTCACTCCCCTTATCTTGTCCTTGTATCCCAGTGTCACTTTGATTTAATGAGTTATGCATTAAATGAACAGATATTATAACGTTGAAGAGTAGTATTAAGTGTAATATCTAAACTCTCAGGCCTTCTAAAAATTCATTTTCTTAGACCAGTCAGTGAACATGGCAGGAGTTAGTAATTAAACGTAAGGTTCCTGGATGCTAGGTAAAGGTCCAGTTGTATGGCTGCTGATAAAAGCAGCAAGATCGATATTGCCACCAAAATTGCCAGATTCAAATTACTAAAGCAATAGTCAAAGAAAGAAAAAATAGAAGTGCAGTATATTTGGTCCAACCAGAGAAGGTGGTCAAAGCATAATTCTAAGGGTGTCAAGAGTGGAATTTGGTGTGGGTCTTTGCTTTCACCCAACAAGCATATCTACACCATCCAAACGTCCTTTTTCTAACCACTACTTAACACACAATGCCTTCATTTTCTGCTTATTCCTCTTGTACATCCTCATTTATCCCTCTAGCAACACATTAGCTGGATCTATTTATGTGGAAGCACTCTGTGCCCAAACCAATCAGCAACAATTCCCACATAACAATACAACTGGAGAGAACACTATTTCTGAGATTCTACTGAAAACTTCAACATGCCATTGAATGAAAGCTGGAAAATATGACCAAAAATGCTGGCTGGAATTCTTCAGAAACTTTTCTGCTCCTGTCTTTATTATAGCTAAGGCTAAGAGCATGATCATCTCTGAAACAGGAGGAGTACACAAAAGCTTTGACCACTCTTTTCCCCAAAATATACACATTCTGAAAAAAAGTGGTTTTAGATGGTGATATAAGGAATAGGAAACTCTGGAAATAGAGACTTTCTGATTATTTTTAAGGTGTCTCCATTTCTATCTATACCACAAAGCCCTTCCAGATTGCTCAGGCTGTTCAGGGTAGGGTTGCAGGGCACCTTTCTTTGTTCTTCCCGCCAAATACAAACTTGCCTTGTTTCTGCCCAAAAGATACATTGATGACTTCTGAGTCTTGGCCCACACAAATGCAAATTTAATAACTCATTCTAGTTGTCTTAGTTCATGAGATTTTATACTTGGAGATAAGGATGGAGAGTAACCACTGGACTTGACCTTGCTCCTGGCCATTGGAATGTGGTCTTCACACCTCTTGCCCGAGTTGATATTGAAAAGGAGAAGTTTCCAGCTGAAATTTCTTTATTTATTTTTATTTTCTCCCCTAACAGAGCTGTAGTTTTTCAACTGATGAAATTCACAGAATTTAAACACATAGATCTCATTCATGGGAACACAGCCACCTCTCTATTGCATTGCTTCATGGCTAAACTTCTCTGGAGAATGAATTATATTCCACTTCTGGAATTCACTGTCATCTGTTCCTAGTCTCCAGATATTCTGAACCCTCTGTATAGCATTTGCTGCACTTCATCATCTTCTCCTAGCAGGTTTTCCTTAGTTTGTTTCCCTGATCCTCTACTCTTGTAATTTTCTTTTTAATCTTTCAGACAATTTCCTTCATTGTCTTCTCCTTTCTTATCACCACTCATATGTAGAGGTACTTCCATGCATGCCTGGTTTTACTTGGAAATCTCATCCTCCTTTAATTAATATATCTATAAATTCAATTGATGTGATTTTTCAAAACTATATCAGAGCCCCTGATCTCTGCAGTTTGACTTCTTCCCTTAGATGTCCTGTAAAAACTTCACACACAAATGTGCTACAAACTGTACTCATTGCTCCTTTTCCCTCAAATAATGTTCCTTTTTGTTATCTATTTCTGGCACAACTGCCTCCCTCAAATAATTTTCCCTTTTGTCACCTATTTCTAGCACAACTGCCCTCTCAGTTGTCATGTGTTTAAAAAACAGCTTAATAACTTGTAACTCTTCTGACTTTCTTTACCTCCCATATAGCCAGTTTTCAAGGTTTGTAAATTTTATTTCAGAAAAATCTTTTAAATACTTCCCCTCTCCCCATTTCAATTCTTACTTCAAGTCTCTGTTTACCTTATGTACCTGCAGCATTAAAGGTGTTGTCTCCTTGACTCTTTCTCAAACCAATCCATCCCACACTTTTTTTTTCCCCAGTAGGTTTTGGGGAAACAGATTGTATTTGGTTACATGAGTTAGCTCTTTAATGGTGATTTGTGAGATTCTGGTGCACTCATCTCCCAAGCAGTGTATGCTGAACCCATTTTATACTCTTCTTCCCCTCCCTCCTTCCTGACTTGCTTTCCCTCCCTTTCTCTCTTCTCCTTTCTTCCCTTCTCTCTCCTATCTCCTACTCCTTTCTTCCTTCCTTCCTTTTTGTTCTTCCTTTAATATTATAAACATGTTCTAAGCACCAGGGAATACAAATAAAAAACAAGCAGAATCTCTCCCATCAGAATTTTTCTAGATGAACCTTACACAAGACTCTCCTGACCAAAACTAAAAAAGATTTCAAAACACATACAAAACAAAAATATGAAAAATAAAGTTCATATTATTTTACCTAGCATTCAACAATTCTCTTCCACTGCCATATACACCATATATAAATAGTCTAATATCAACTTATATTTGAGGTCTACCTTATTTTCTGTTGCAACCCAAATAGTTTTCATTCTTCAAAACAGTTGCCCCATGACTTTCCTTCAATGATCCACAATACTGACTAGCAATCTGAGACTGAAAGTTACAAGTACATTTTTTCAGGAGGTAAGAAGAAGACAATCATGTTTAATAATTTTAGAGCCTGAATTTCTTCTCAAAGGCTGGGATCTATAAATATAACAAACATTATATATTCATATCACTTGTGAATGATATTAAAATTGTAACATTAAATTTTGAATTGTACATTGTTTTTCTCCTGACCATTCCATTTACTCATGATAGGCAAGAATGCCTATAACAACATGGAATTATTCATGCTCTCATTATACCTTTTATTATCCCTCCCTGCTTACCCCCATCTTTGCATGCATCAATCCTATAAAATATTCTTAGGCCCAATTAAACAACTATCTCTTATGAAGCCTTTCCTGATCACTCTAATGGAAAGAATTGCTTGTCCTCTTGCCTGCCCCACTAGATATCCACATTTAAATACGCTATCATTGAATTTTCTTAAGAGTGAACTCAGGCACACTTAAGGAGTGGGTATATCAAAATCTTTTGTTTCTTGACTCTTAGATAATATTCCAAAGAAACCATGAGGTAGTTATATCATGATCTCTTAGAACCAAGGTTATCACAGTTGATAACCTTTCTTGCTATTTTCAAGGAGCAAGATGAATAGAAAGGGACAAAAAATAAAGGCTTAAGAATAACAGTTTTTAAAGTTTTGAAATTGAACATGGACTTTTAAAAAAAGGTACCACAATCAAATGTAACATAACAGTTTGTTCTTGGAGAAGGTTCTAAGTATCCTAATCCTGTTGTCTATGACAGAATGATATGGTTTTGCCAGCCTTGCACCTTAGTCACTGCTGATCTAATGATTCAAAAAGGGGAGGAAAAGCTTCCTAAATCATGGTTCCTGCGTAAGCTGCCTTACATGGGTCTAGAAGAATTTAGTTATGAAAAAAAGCAGACCGGGCATGGTGGCTCACAGCTGTAGTACCAGAAGTTTGGGAGGCTGAGGCAGGTGAATCGCTTGAGCCCAGGAGTTTGAGACCAGCCTGGGCAACATGGTAAAACCCCATCTCTACCAAAAATACAAAAATTAGCCGGGCATGGTGGCGCATGCCAGTGGTCCCAGCTACTGGGGAGGCTGAGGTGGGAGGATCACTTGAACCCAGGATGTCAAAGCTACATTGCACTCCAGCCTGGGTGACAGAGCAAGACTCTATCAGAAAGAGAGAAGGAGAGAGAGAGAGAGAGAGAGAGAGAGAGAAAGAGAGAGAGAAAGGGAGGGAGGAGGGAGGAAGGGAGGGAGGAAGGAAGGAAGGAAGGAAGGAAGGAAGGAAGGAAGGAAGGAAGGAAGGAAACAGAAAGAAAGTAGAAACAAATCTTGTTCCACTGATTCCTTTGGCTTTATACAAGAAATATGGATAGACAATGAATATTCTAAATTAAGCAAATCGGTGGCTTTGGTTCAGTGATGAAAGTTTTGGAGAAATGTTACTGTAGTTATAAAGACTGTGGAGATGCCATCACTTTTGTTCCACTTAGGCAACCTGAACTTGCTACATGATCAGCCATCTTTCAGAATCAGCTTACCAAATCTTTACCTGATCCTCACACTCACTGAATAATGATGTGAATACTTATCCCTTAACTGACGTGGTTACATCAGCATAACTGTGTGAGCATCATCAGAAGACACATTCATAAGCCTCAGGATCTTAATGGGGGCACCTAGGGTTCAGGGGCAAGGCTGGGTGTCCTGAGAATGTGGCTTTTACCAATCCACAAGAAAAACAAAATTTTGGATACATGTGCCACTAAAAATAACCTCGAGTGCCACTTTCACAAAGCCTTCCTCCTACATGTGATGCCTTAGCTCATTAATTTGTGAGGTGCTTAGCTCTACATATAACTGAATCACTAGTTAAATTCTAAAAAATAAAAATATTTGTTATCTTTATTTAAGAATTATTGCCACACTGTTCCCTTCCAGAGGGATCTCTGTCCTGATTCTTAAATGTATAAGTAAGAATTTAACCTCACAGAGCATGAAATAATTCAAATTGAAGAGACACAGTACCATTTCTGATTGGCTAACACTACTGCTAACAAGTTATGATGGATTCTGACAAATTCATGGTGAATATAACCACTTTTCACAAACAGCCTATCCTACATGCAATTGCAATTAGCTTGTCTCCATATAATAGCTTAATAGGTAAATTCATAAAAATAATTACCATTTTTATCACTTATTATGTTCCAGGCACTATGCAAAGCAGATAACATTATCATATGTAATCCTCACAAAACCTTATTATATAGGTAGTAAAAGAATCCCATATTATAAATGAAGAAATGGAAGGTTAGAGAGGTTAAGTAACTTGCTCCATGTCACACAACAAATATGTGACCAGGCTGAGACTTAGATGCAAGTTTCTCTGACTCCAAAGCCCTTAATTACTATAATGCTCTGCCTAATAAGCAACTGAGCAAAGTACAGAACATCTAGAAAAATCTTAAACATCATGGTCTTAGTCTATACATGTAATTGTTTATTTAGTCATTAGTGAAATAATCCATCAGAATAAAATGTCTTATGGCCATTTTATGGCAAGGTAATGAGAAGACAAATGCACAAGCTTTTTAAATGCCCTCTGATATTTTCTTAAAGTCGAAATATTTTTTAAAAATCTGTATCAGTTATAACTAAGGAAAGGTCAAACTGGGTAAGTATGTGAGAGAGGGTAAATTTACTCATAGTACTTAGAGATGTAGCTCGGCAGATACAGGTTTATTACCTAGAGCGTAAAACACTGTGATTGTAGATAGGGAAAACATCAGCGCAGGTTCCACCAGTAAATCCATTTTTAGGATTTGGTAAACAAGTGTTTAAATTCTAAGAATGATTTTGATCATGAAAGCAACTGTGTATTTACTGGAAGTAATCAGCTTCAGGAGGGGGGCAGAAAAGTCTAGGTTAAATGCTCATGTTTGTAGTGTCCCATTATTCACATGTGTCATCTGATGCTCAATGTTCCTTTTATCTGTGATGACATAATGCTGGGTCTGGATGCCTGAGAACAGCTTCAGGACTACTCCTACAATTAATCAAGGTATTTTTACCTTCCTTTTTTGAAAAACTTGAAAGACAACTTACAATTTGAAATTACCTGCATTTTTGCAATATAAGCAACCATTAATTCACGACAAGCTGCTCAAAAATCAATTCTATATGGGAATATTCAAGTTACATGTCCAGAAATCTGGCAAACCTTTGTCTCAATGGCTAGAAATTATCTGGCTGAGGAAGTCAGTGAGCCAAACTACGTGGACTGTTCTAACCTCATTCTTCCAGTAAAATCAGAGGCATAAAAAGATTCTTTGTTTCTGTTTTTCACACTGTATTTCTCTTTTTGATCTGCTTACTTAGTATAGCTCTTATGTTTGTCTAAGAGAATATGGCCCAGATTTTTATATCAGTTTAATATTTCACCATAATAAATGTTTTCTTTAGAAGACATTCTTGTCCATAAACTGAAATTCAAACCACAAAAGGAAAAGTTTATTAAGAACAAAGTAAACTTGGTCAGAAATACACTAACTAATTTTATTAATAAAAATTCAATTTACTGATTTCTCAAACTAAATTCAAAACACAAGTTTATCTCGTTTTTTTTCAAGGCTTGACTTAACAACTTATCCATTCATTTTACACAAATCAGTCCGACTACACTTTTATATTAACCATACATGCCACTTCCCTTGATTGAAAAATGTTGTTAGGTTAAAGTCAGTTTTTTTTTTAAATTATGTTCTAAGCCCTAAAGGATAAACATTTATCCACTAAGACAGAAGGATAAAGATTTTAATGGCATCTTGCTTTAGGATTCAAAATAAATAAGGCAAAGATGAGTTTCCATCTTCTTAAGACTAAATTACAGAGATTAAAATATATAAACACAAAATGAATGTGTTCCATTTGCATATTATATTTCGCTCTTAAAGTTGATATTGAAGATTAAGGGTCACCATTTAATCCTCACTATCCTAATCCCTAAAATTACAAAGACAGGCATAAGTGCATGTCTGCTGCACTAAATTACCTTGAAAGAAAGCAAATTCCGGATGAAAAGGGAAGCATATTTATATTATGGTGATTTAAAATCTGTCGCCTAAACACATCTTCTCCCCTCGATCCATTGACCTAAATTGCACACTAAAAGCTTGTTTGTCTGCAAATGGGCAGCTAACACTTTGAGACAATCCAGAGATTCTTCACTTATGCAGAATCATGCCAACAATTTTTCTGACTACAATAAACACTGTCTTGTTCATATTCCACAGAAACAGAAATTGTGTTATAAAACAGAAGACTTTCTTTACAGTTTTAAAACCATTTCCTGGATAGTTAATTATGAAAATTCAGAACTCTGGATATAAGAAGTTGTGGATACAAAAATATTTATAAAGACATTTCACTAAAATACTACCTAATCAAAAAAATATTGCTAATTTTGTTGAATTCTAATTCTTTTTTTGTGTGCGAAAATAGAAAAGATGAGCTTTTTTCCATGGTTGAAAAATGCTTTATAGGCAAGGGTTTACTTCCCGGATATTCTTGTAACACTTTCTGAAATCTGAAGACCATTGCGATGAATTTTCTAAGCAAAATAAACTCAACTCACAGATTCACCTAGTGGCTCAAAAACCTACAAAATTCTTATTTTCTTTTGGAAAGCTCACATTAATATCAATGTGCTTATGTACAACAACAACAGCATAATGGAATGGCAGAATAGCATACACTTGTAAAAGATCAAATTTCTTCCTAGGTCCTGCTGATTTCATCAGATATACATTTACTTCATAAGATCATTTTCTGAAATCACATTATATCTATCAATCAGATCATAACCCTAGGATAGACTTGGTTCCTCTATAAATCTATTCTATCATCAATAGAGTATCATGTTTCTTCCTTTAAAATATGCTTCAAACAATTTTGTGTATGTCTGAAGAATGGGATCCCCACTGTTAAAATCTATGCTATTTGTGTGCACATGTAGCAATTTGTATAAATTCAGGAAATATTCTTATTACATGTTACAGTGCACTGAAGACTAAAATATGTCTCTGTTCTTGAATATATTTCAAAGACTACACAGTGTGATGCTAAATTAGTATGATGCCATCTTTACTACTGTAAACATATATTCGAGAATATTTGAAAGCACACTGAAAATGCTTTATTGCAAATCTTTATTTTATGTAGATGTAAAAACTACAATGAAGAGGTCTAATCATCTTAAAAGGGAGAGTACACTGCAAATGATCCAGTGATACTCAGCATTTCAGGCCAAACCCCTGCTGTTTAGCCACAGTAGTTACAAAAGCAGACTAATGAAAGCTGCAAAAATTATAATTAATTTTCATTCTAAAGAAATTATTCTGCTCTAATCAACTGCCTATCAAATGTCAGTGCAAATTACGCTAAAGAAAAAAATATTAGGCCAGGTTTACAGAGTAAAATTTTCCGTGTACTGTATTAGAATAAAGAATGGCTGTGTGGGAATTACTTTTAATGAACAACAAATTACAATTACTAAACTAAATGAACCATCTGCCTTTTTTTGTTTGTTTTCACGGCCTCACTGGTGCAGAATGCATTGTCAGCTTAATTCCCATTCAAAATGGCAGACTGCCTCATCACCAGGCTCTCATGTCCATAACATTTTAACAGAAAATCTGTAACAGATGTTTTCAATTTTAGGAAGAGGACAAGTATGTTTTATAAATATGTTCTAAACATTAAAGGCTGGCGTTTATAATAATAAGGTACATGCCTTTTTCAGACTGGAGCACTGGGATAACTAAGTACTCCTAAGCCCTAAATTAGCACATAAAGTATTCATAGAGCAATACCAATAAAAACAAGTCCCGATGTACTTTATTAAACATTTCATTCAAGTAAATGTGTTTTGTCTCTATCCTCTAATAGGTGATCATTTGTTTCAAAGGGGCATGCATGAGGACATTCAATGATGACATCTATTATCAAACCTTTACTGAAAGGTTTAAAGTGGTTAGCTGGATACATCATCTGGCATCGGCATAAAACATTAAAAATGGAAAATCAGTCTCTTATTAGCATGTGTCTCATATTAGCTTGGCTTTCCCTGCTGAGGTTTGGGGACCATGATACTATAAAACACTTGGAAGACTGACTTTTATCAGGGCCATTTATGGAAGAGAAAATCCGATCTGGGCATGATCTTAAAAAGAAGGAACAGCATATGAATAATATCTTAATATAAGGCAAAAGGAATATTTACTAAAGTAAATGAATATGTTTTCTTCATACTGCTATTTATGGCATTTACAAGTAGCACTGACTCAAAACTGCAAGGAGGACATAGTTTAAAATAGTTCTTTAACATCCGTTATTAAATTTTTTTTCTTCCTTTAAATGAAAGGTATTATCCTGACAGCCCCTGGGGCTCTGGGTCTCCATTGATCCACTCTGCATGCACAGCACAGACAGGAGCAGTGTGAGCCTCTCACTACCACTAGTGTGCCTCAGCACAGACGTGGGGGATCAGGTCTAAGGGAGACAGGAGAACAGCTCAGCTTTCATATTTACCCTGTCCTTAGTTTCTCCACTGAGATGACCGAAACAGAAAAACCAAAAAAACGATTGGCAAAACTGATAGTTTATTTTCAAAGAGCAAAATGGACTGGTCCTCTATCTTTTCATGCTTATTGTTTCACTTTCATTTTAATTTAAAGCTTTGTACAATCCCATCCCCCAAACCCCCACTCCTGAACAATCATTGGAAATCCAGATTCCTTTCTGCAATTAAAAAACAAAAGAAAATTGTATTAGATTATTTCATGAGCTAGACACAGAGAGGGATATATGATTCCAGGCCTCTCCACAGGCTGGATGAGTCTCTGTCTAAATAGTCTCTGCTCTGAGTGGATATTTAACTCTCATCTGCAGTGGGAACTAAAATGTGCTTCTTTAGAAAAGCAGCTTGCATGCCAGGGTCCACTCAGTGTAATGGTGTCTGCTTTGAAGATTATTTTAATCTCCCCCCACCCTTATTCTGAAAGGAAAGACTGAAAAAAATGACAGCTCCATTATTAGAAATGCAGCTTCAGAAACAAACTAATGGAGAATCCTTCGAAGGTATGCTATTGAGGGAAAACCAGTTTTTAAAAGCCCTTGCCCATTTTTGCAATTGTATTTTATGATAGGAAGTCATGCTTTCAAAACATTGTTTTCCATATTTGCCTTTTATTTTGCATTTGGATCAATGGAAATCAACTAAGGCATTTTCTCTGGCTTTATTTTCTTAGTTTTACCCTACAGTTATGGCCAAGTTAGAGGCCAAGTGTAGCCACTGCTTTTGAAGAACTCCAAGGGAATGTTTAATTTTAAGTGAAAATCACTTTCTGTAAAAAAAAATATATGATAATAATGTAGCTGTTATTAATTTTTAGCTACATTTTAAATTTATAGAATACTGCAAATATTAATAATTTAACAACTATACTCCTTTAACATATATATACACTTAGATATCCCATAAAACAGACTGCCCTTCTAAAAAGTCAAGCAATTTTGAAAAATAGTTACTTTTACCTGAATATGCCTTTATTAACCTGCTAATACTAATGACATACATAATTATACACTGATGAAGATATTCAACTCATGATAAAATATTCCTTTATGAAAAATATTGCATCTGAGAATGTATTAGAAATTACCATATATTTTACTCCTTACAAAAATGTGATCATGGTCAGGTGTGGTGGCTCATGCCTGTAATCCCAGCACTTTGAGAGGCTGAGACAGGCAGATCACTTGAGGTCAGGAGTTCAAGACCAGCCTGGCCAACATGGTGAAATCCTGTCTCTACTAAAAATACAAGCATTAGCGGAGTGTGGAGGCACACACCTGTAGTCCCAGTTACTTGGGAGGCTGAGGCGGGAGAATAGCTTGAACCCAGGAGGTTCAGCTTGGGTGATAGAGCGAGCTTCTGTCTCAAAAATAGTAATAATAATAATAAGTGTGGCACCAACAACTGTCACATAAAGTAAAAATTAATTATCATATCGCATTATAAAGATGCTAGCTAAAATTAGTAAGTCCAGTGTGGTCAGCATTCATTCCTTTGATTCCAAAATATATATTGACACTAATTTTGTTATATATTGATAGAATATTGTTCTACTTTACTGATACCGAAAGTGTGAAACAATGGACTTATTTACTTTCAAAATTTGAGATTCTTTTATTTATATTTGTAATAAAATTTTTGCTAATATTCACAGACTGAGGAGGAAAGAAGTGGAGCAGCTCTTTTATTCACTCAAACCCATGTACTCACTGGCCATGTACTGCCAATAGCTGCATCGCATCACAGTCTCCCATTGCTAAGAAGATAAATGCCTTCAATTATACTGACTCTCAACTATAACCTGAAGAGGAAACAACCAATTCTTTCTTGACTCAGACAATGGGCTTCTCTCCCTTCTCCCCATCTCCAAACTTGACATCCACCTATCCAAATCCTGCTAGTATCGAGCCAAACACTTCCTGTTTTGCCCTACTAACTGTACTCTCTTTTAGCTGTAAAAGGGCTTACCACTTTGTAACTCTTTGTGAGCACTCTCTAGATAGCTGGTTTTACATATACAGGGTCTGAGAGTCTTATGAAAGGTATGGACACACTCTTCAGAGAGAAGAATGTGTGCTTTTGTATATACTCAGGACAGTCTCCTTCCACACCTTTCTGGATGTCTTCCATGTGCATGGGCCCCAGATGGGTAGCGTCAGCCTTTGGAGAAGCTTATCAGTAAAGAATGATTATTAGAGCACAGCCTCCAGGAGAGAAGCCAGGGTTCATATCCCAGCTCCTCAAATATCTGTATGATCCTGGGAAAGACACCTGACCTTGCTATGCTCCATTTCCTAATCTGTACAACTGCATGTACTTCAGTGGGCTGTTGTGAGGATTGAATGAGACAATGGACGTAAAACATTCCTTGCTACACAGAACTTAGCTATGATGTAGTGATACAAAACGTAGGAGCTTTATAGATGTTGTATTAGTTCTTTGTGTGTATCCCTTAATCATCCCCAAGTCAAGGACCAGGTGCTAATTAAGTTTGCATACCCCAGGACACCTTTAAAATAGTTTTATTTATTTATTTATTTATTTTTTCAGATGGAGTCTCGCTCTGTCACCCAGGCTGGAGTGCAATGGTGCAATCTCGACTCACTGCAACCTCTGCCTCCCGGATTCAATCGATTCTCATGCCTCAGCCTCCCGAGTATCTGGGACTACAGGTGCCCACCACCATGCCCGGCTAATTTATGTATTTTTAGTAGAGATGTTGAGACCATGTTGGCCAGGCTGGTCTTGAACTCCTGACCTCAAGTGATCCACCTGCCTCGGCTTCCCAAAGTGCTAGGATTACAGGCATGAGCCACTGTGCTCGGCCTAAAAATAGTTTTAAAAGTACACTGTTGAAGAAAAACTCTTAATAAAGACATGAATTTTTATAACAGCATATGATATGAACACAGTTTGCAGAATGAATACATTTTCTTCAGAGTTTAAAACTCTTCAGTCATTATCTCTTTGTTCATGTGGTCACAAAGCATTCTATTGGCCACAACTAAACCAGTTCCTTCTTTTTAAAAATAATACAGATGGACCTCTTTGGGGGATGGTTTTAATATTGCCTGTCTGCCAGGAAGGAGACTCCTCAAGGTCTCCTTTGTCCTTCTGATTCAAGATGAATTATTTTTTTCTAGAATCTTTTAATTCAATTATTCCAGAAGTAAATTACTTTATATTAACAAATAGAAACACAACAAATAAACACCAAGTTCTCCTTCGTTGCTTTGAAACTTTTTTTCTCCCAGTTACACGGAAGGATCTCTAGTTCTTTCTGATACACAGTACAAAGATTCACATGGCCTAGCTTCACGTCCCTTTATTATTTCATAGACTTCAGTAAATTCTGCTCCTATTCTTCTTCTTTTGAGATTTATTAATACCAGCTTTTAGTCATCTGTAAACCCATACAGGCTGGCTGCAAGCATTCCTGTTACCCTGGTCTGGAGCTTTTCAATCTGTTATATGTCTTTTGGGGTGAAAGGTTCACATCTATAATATTTCTGTTTTGTTCATGCTGATGCAATAGAATTTTATAACATACAACAAAGAGCTAGAATCTGAGCACCAGCATATGTAAAATTATGTTAAGAGAAAAGGGCAAATCCCAGGACCACTGTAAGAGGCAGAGTCTAAGAGGCCCCATTCTCGAGCCATCTATCTCATGGGAGTACTTTTCCAATTAATTGGAATAATATGTCACTGAAATTGAACAACAGAAATCATCTTTGCTCTCTAAAACCATGAAAATTAGATATTTTGTACAAAAAGTAAGTAAAAAGGAGGCTTGTTAATTAACAATTTAGCAGAATCATTTCAAGTCACAACTCCCCACTTCATAAGTTCCTCTTCATTCCTAACCAAATAAAAACAAAATATTATTCGAGCAGGACCATCGTTTCAGCCTTAATCCCATCAATTTACTCACAGATTTATTTAAGTTCTTACAAACAACTAACCTTCAAAGCAGAAGGCACACACCATATTTCTCCTCTTGTCAACTTGATGCTGGCTATCATTACAATGGTAGTAGATCTATAGGGTGGGGAATATGGAAATGAACAGAAACTGCTTCCAAAAATTCCATAAAAATTATATTTTTATGATTGTAGGTGTCCTATTAAAGGATTTTTAGTTAAACAAATTTTTGCTCAATCAAACCCTTTAAGAACCACTAACGAGCAATTTCAGAAAGAAAGTTGATGTACCAATGCTTTAGCATTAAATTATCTTTGACCTTGAAATATTACCATAGGCAATGAGGTAGTATTCATCATCATGAGATTATTTGGAGGTCAAGTCTCTCAAATAAAACTTACATTTTCCTAAAACCTATGAAAATGGTGGGAAATCTTCTGATCATCAGAACCAAAATCACTTATTTCAATAATTAATAGAACTAGTTGTGAATATGAATATTTAAAGAGTCAACACAAAGAAACCTTGATAATTCAGGGTAATCACTTCCATAAAGATTGGGGGGGTGCTCTCCCAGACTGTGTTAGTTGTCACTAATAACCTATTTCAAACCTGTGACTTTGCAAGGACCTCATTTTGATAGCCTAATAGTGTCAGGCACAGATTTCAATGTTTAAATTATTAAAAACCATGATAAAGGCCGGTTCTTCCACTTGCATTGAAAGGGTGTATGCTCTTCCTTTCATCTCTTGATTAACATGGGGCAGACTTTCCAATTTGTGGATTAACTATACCTTTTACTAGTTCTTTTTCACTCACTGATTTCCTGCCTCTTGGCCATTTCTTAGCTCATTTTCATATCCCCCAGAGGGGAAAGAGAAAATTAAACTCAAACCTATGGAATTTGCTCTAATGAAAGGAAAAGGAAGATATTGGAAACCAGTGGCTAAAATGAGGTTTGGGGATTTTCTTACTTGCCTTGGTTCCAGTTAACCTAGAATATCGAGGGCCTACTTTATATGAAGTCATTTATCCTCCACCTCCACAACATGATTTAACCGTGACCAGGATGGGAAAGCTATTACACAAACCAGAACTTTCGTGAAGTTTCTTAAACAAAATTATATTAAGAAGATAATATAATTCTTGAGACAGATATATATTTAAGATGCAAAATTTCACAAAAACAACTTGGACTACACATCTTTCTGACTTCAGAATTATTTTTAGGTGTTGGCTAAAAAAATAAAAATAAGGTATAATGGCTCAGAATGTAATAGGTTTCTGCTTATTTGTTGCTTTTACTGATAGAGTATTCCAGCTCAAGTTCCCCAAAGGGTTAATGCTGCTGAGTGAGATGAAATTCATGAGCATAATCCTAAACAAGTGAGGTGAAGTTCTATCAGGTCTATTTCAGCTATCAGGGATTACCGCTAGCTGTCTAATCCTGCTGAGCCTCAGGGAGGAACGTTCTATTGTATTTGAAATCCTGGCCAGGAAAGAACAGAAGGTTAAATGGGTGCCTTGCTCTGTAATCAAATATCACAGGCACTACTTATCTATTCAATGAACAACTGACGTAGAAAATCAATTAGGAACCAAATAGCTTCTTAGGAATTTCTACCCAGAAAGAAGCAAGATTTTTAAAAAACTGAATTTATTTGATATGTTTTATGGTAGAATACTATGAATTGTCAAGTTCCAAAAGTTGTTTTAGCTGGTATCTGAAATATGTATTCCTACAGGCTCTAAAGTTTCTGTGCTACTTGCTTGCAAAACCAGGAAGATTTTAGGAATAATGATACCACACTCCAGGACAGTGACTGAGTCACTTACCTAAGGAAAGGAGCAGCCATGCAAAATCAATCCACGTGAAATACTGTTAAATCTGGATAAAGGTTCTGAGCAATAATGCAAATCTATATTATTATGTTTTTGTTGAGATGACAAATAATTTACCTCTTCTTAACTGCATTCCTTCAACAGTACATCATCTTCTGTGAAAATATTATGAGCGTTGAAAACGATGGAAGAAAAAAAAAATGTGGCTGCGGCCCCAAGAGCTCTTTGTTTCCAGCAGAAAGAGGCTCCTTTTGGTGGCCTGAAGGTTAACACCCTTGTCTCACTACCCTCTTGCCCTGCCTGTCACTCTGAGTAGATGTCACAGTTGATGCACGCAGACGAACAGGCTGACCTGGCCAGTCAGCTTGACCTTGGATAGGCCTAAGATCAAATATGGTTATTAATACTGGGGACAGTCAAAATGTAATCTTCCAGACACTGGAGAAGTGAGCTAGAAATTATGCAGTAGGCACTCCCTGTCAATCAGAAGCATCATGACGCTAAGCATTAAAATGTTCATCTGGACCTGAGCAGGAATTAAGATAAACTTCTTCTTTTCTGTTCTGTGAATGCTGTTGAGTGAAATTTGCTCAGGGCCTTTATATGCCCAACTTATCTGTGCTTACACTTTCAATTATTTTTGGACTCTCTGCTTTATGAGAGTTTTTATAAGGTAATCTATTTGCAGGCTAAAGCAGATATAATTGGAAAAATATTGCCCTTTCATAGTCAAGGAAGATATTTTACAAATGGGATGAAATACTTTTAATACTCTCATTGTAGTTCAACGTGCATATAATTTTAACCATGGGTTCTCATTCTCTATAATTGTTATTCCTTTTAACTTTTTCTCAGAATATATCCATAATATGAGTTAAAAAAGGGAAATATAAAAAGTCATTTAAATGCTCAGGCAAATACAAAATGTGTAACAGTAATAATTGCATTACTATCTCAAACCACTACTAAAATGAAAACAGATATTTAATCTAATATTCCTTTCATAATTTACACTTTCATTTCCATATTCCCAAGTTATGGGCCTCTTGATGAGATGGTCATGTGTCCATTATGATTTGGCCAAAATGTCTGACAAAAGGGTATCAATATTTCCAATAAAAAATGTAGTTTTAAAATCATCAACTTTTCATTTAAGGACAGATCCAAAACAACACAAATAAAGAAAACAAAATTCTTCAGTTCCTGGGAAGAACTTGCAGTCTGCATTACAAATGTCCATTTTAACAAAGCAGTAAAATCATTTTCTTTGAAAAAAAAGATAGGCTCTTTTGATTTTTGTTGTCTGCAAATTTCCAAAAAAAAAAACTTCTTTAAAAATGTATTAGGACTAATGTATCTTAATGAGATATTTTTGCATAATGAACTATTCATTTGAGCTCTTCGTGAAGGTACACTCAAAGCCTTCACACCACTGTCCCGAAGACTTTACAGGGTATGTAGCATTATGTTACAACAAACTGCCCCACTCCTTCAGCCTCCTGGTATTTCATATCAGTTGCTTCCTCAAGCAACACAAATCTATTAATGCTTTAATTTGTGACACTGCTAACTGGTATTAACAGATTATGACTTCGAAATGTCCTTGCAATTGTACTGGCACAGGAGGATGATATATTTGTCATAGCAGTGCAAAATGTTTTAGGTCACAGAAACATATAATATTGTACTATGTGTTTTACTTAAACAAAACCTCAAAAGGTTTATAGTACACTGATGTTTGCGCATTGATCAGTACCCTAAAATAACAAGGCAGGGCAAGAACCTTATGCCCTTCACTGATCTATATATATCAACTGGTAGCGATCAATAAGCGATCAAACCTATCAAATTACTAGCCAAGTCTTGAAATAATTGGTTTGATTTTTTTTAAACCAAATCACTCAGCTGTTTCATTAATCTAACTTTTTCACTCTGTGGGGAGGGTTCTTGATTCGTTTATGTCTCTTGTGAAACATAAGCTGTATTGCCAATGGAACTCAGATACAGTTTGGCACAAGCATTTTATATTAGATTCATATTTTAAAACTTAGCTCTTGTGGCCAGTACAGAACTGCTAGACTATTTCAAGTTGATCTGCAGAAGTGGTAGTTCTTTATGAAATACACAAAGATTCAGTTTTTAACTTACAGGTAGTTAAATACGATAACTTTTCCAGAGTAAAGTATTATGACAATGTACATTGTGTTGATCATAAGATTGTGTACCATATTTATTTGCTTGTTTTTAGCACTGATTGTCAAGGTAGCTGCCAATGCATCTGTATTCAATATTGTATTTGGGAGAAAAGTATGGGTTATAATTAAAGAAAATTGTCCAATTATAGAACATACAATAGAGAGTTCCCTTTCATACACAGGATGAAGAGCTATACATACATATATACACACATCAATATCTACACATACACACACCCCCATATACCTGTACACACACACTTATATCCAAATCTACACAGACAGAGAGAAAATATATGCTGCTATGAAGTGAAACTCCCAAAACAAACCTCAGAATCTGCCTTCCTAGAATAGCAAGGAAATGAAAAACTGAAGAATCATTACAGTGAGTTACAAATGAGCATGTAACCCAGTGGGCCTGTGGAAGTTGGCTCTCCTGAGACCTGTAAGATTCCTGTTCAGAAAATAGACTATATATCTACTGCCTGGGGATATCTTCATGTACAAAGGAAGTGGATTTCTGCAACCATGATGAGGCAAAGCATGATTCCAAAAATTTACCAAAAGATATTCTTACAAAATTTGATCCAGAAGCTTTGAGTATTTTAAACCAACTTCTGGACTCAGAATATGATTTCTTGGCCCAACAGTTCACTAAAGTGCCAGACCTTCAACAAAAGAATGGCTCTTTTGTACAGAAAGGGTTTCTTTGAAAACGCTTGCCATTTTTTCCTACTGCAATGAGATTTTTGTATATCAAAACATGTCAGACTCTTGTCCTAAGAGGCAAAACAATGTGAAAGATAGGGTAATACCATCAATGACTTACTTGGAAAGAGTATGCAGCATTGGCAGACCCTAGAAAAATCCTAGCCTGTCGTAGGAGAAGACTCACAGAGAAGAGCAGGCGACACAGTTTCTCTCTTCTGAAGAAGAGAGGAACAGATGCTAATGGAGCTAAGATTAGCATAATCATCATGTTCACCATCTTCTCTTGGAGCCTTAAGATCTACAAGCAACCTTCAAAGTTTTCTAGTCCAGTGGTCCCCCAATTTGACTGATTATCACTATCATGACCTCGGAATCAGGATGTTTTAAAACTTACAACAGGTTCATCTCCTTCAACCTTCACTATTATATTCATTTCAGATTTGTCAACTGGATATACAGCCATTTCTAGAATGCCTTTTCACATAATCCTTTCACGACTGCAAAAAGTTTGAAAAGGTCTTTCTTCCTGATAAAAATCTCAGTGGTAAATGTTTTTTGGGGTTTTTGTTTTGTTTTGTTTTCTATACCTGATAGCCAATATCAAGTAGAGTCCATTCATTTCAGCCCTGGCTACCTTTCTAACTGCTTCAATGCATGGTCCCATTCAAACTCGTCACTTTCCCCAAGATTAGAGGAAGAGTTTCATGTACACAAATCCGAAGGTACTGATGACACAAATGTTCCACGTCAAAAATACTAATTATATTACCTATTTACAATAAGTAATCATTTCTTTGTTTAATAGGTGAGTATATGTTTAATGCTTTACTGTCTCCTCCACTAAACCACAAACTCCCCCAGAGCAAAGGCTATGTCCATCCTGCTTGACACCATATCCTTATTTCCTAGCATAGAGTCTGGGAGAGTGGGCTCTCAATGAATGAATACATGAAATGAGTAATCAAATAAGTTTAAAAAAAAAGCAAGGGAATTAAGAGATATTTAGTTATTTTTCCCTACATAATTTTTACTCTGCTTCCTGTTTATAAGAAAAACAAATAAACATATATTCATGGATTAAGCAAAACAATGGGAAACGAGCAACCTGACATATGTAATTAAATCAGTAATTTAAGATGAGATACGTATTAAAGCTCAGCATAATTTCAGCTCTTAGAACTGCAGAAGTGATTAAGTTTGGACTAGATCTCAAAGAGCATTAAGTGAATGCTAATCTTCTAATTCTAATGGTAACTCAGAGCCCATTTTATAGATGAAAAAATTGTTGTATCATCCCAAAGGCAAAAGGAAAGTAATGCCAGATACAGAAACTTTACGCATTCATTTTTCAGCTGTGAGCATCACTTACTACTGCTCATTTGCAAATTCACACTTGGCTGACTTGAAAACTGGTATTTAAAAGTGTAATACACAGTTCCTTTTCTGTGGGAAAACTTCTAAGAAAGAATGTATATTGAAGTTAAAGCATAAAAGAATACACAAATAGTTATTTTCTACGAGCTACATTCACTGCTTTTCAAGTTGATGAGTATGGCTACATTCCTCTTCAAAGCAAATTTCAATTGAAGGCCAATTGGGGAGATAAAGTTAAGAATGGCTTTTCAGGAATGACAAGTCCTAGATATAATAGTGTAACCAAGTACACTTACAGAAATTTAAAAATAAAGTGCCTTACCAATAATAAAAAAGCAGAAGTTATCTCCAAGTACAAAACGCAACGCCAATAGAGTGGATGTACTGACAAGACATGAGTAATATTTTCCACACATAAGGAAAGCTTTCATCTCAGAATCCTTTTTTTTCAAAGCTATTTTTGCATCTCAATTAAGATCTACAGAACTCAGTGGAGTGTTTTTTTCTCCATTTACTAATATATTAACTAAGGTACAGAAATTCTTGCAAAAAAAAAAAACACATAAAAAGTGAGAAAGTCAGTTGGACACCTTAAGATAGAAAATACCTAACCTTGTTTTAAACTTTTCTTGAGTTACAGAGAGATATAGGCAGGTATTTGTGCATATTTTTCACTCTCTTTCTCTGAGACATTCCCCTATACCCTCCCACCATGTTCCATCCTCAGTATATTAATAATGGGAGGATATCAAAAATTGATACCCACCTCATTAAAGCTTATTAGGCTCATCAAGTGTTCATAGACATAAATACTGAAGTAGGCTGTCAATCTTTCAGTTTTACTGTGTTACAGACTCAAGAAAGCTGATGCAGAGAATCTTTTAGCATGTGATATGGTATAGGAGCTTATCATGTTTTCTTGCATAATTTCCCCTTAACTCATTTTAACAGTAAAACAGAAAGAAAAAATTACACAATGATAATGTTCTGACAGTAGGAACATTGGTAGCCCTTGATTGATCTCATCATACCCATGTCAATCAGCCACATGAAGATCTCCAGAAATTGAAAACTTCAAGAAACATTAGTAACTGTTTGAAACAAATAGGATTAGGCCTGAAATAGCAATAGATAAAATAGTAAGACTTTCAACATCGATTATTACATCAGATATGAGAAAGAGGCATATTCATACTTTTATACTCATAAAAAGAAAAAAAAAATCCTGTCAGCAAGAAAAGTACCAAGAAATATTTAGGTTCATCCATATACTTACTATTATGAAAACATAAAAATCATACATACGGTCACAAACATCACATGGGTGGAGAGGTGGTGGTGAAAGAGAGAGAAGACTCCAATTATACTGTTACTGTACGTTATTTTTCAACAATGTGACAACATCTTTATTGGTATGGAAACACGAAGACACTCTTTATCAAAGTTCTACAAATCAGAAATCTAATTTTTCCCCAAATACCACAAGAAATCTAAATATTAATTCTCTAAATGATACAAAGGACTAAACACTACAAAAATGTGTTATATAAAGCACTAAAAATGTCCTTACAAACTTCTGGAATTCAGGAAAGCTGTGAACAGGGACAACTTACAAGAAAAAATAAAGCACAGAGAAAAAGTATAAGGTATTTGCTTCTTAAAACTGATGAGCTTCTTGAGGACGGGGAGAAGCTCTCCAGTTTTTCCCTTTGTGTCTGTCTCATTTGCCTTGGGGGCCCAGAACAGGGCATTTTTAATCAATTAGGATAAATAAGCCTCTCTGTATTACTAGAACATCAAACAACATATACTTAAGTAGATTTAAGCTGTCATAAATGTACCAATTTTTTCATTCCTACAAATATGGCAAATTCAGTTTGTAGATGTTTTTCAAAGAACATAGTATGAACCAAATAAATGATTCACATTCAGACTTTATAAAGAACTAAAGCCTACATACTGGTATGAGTGATTTTTCTAATTTGCCAGCCCTCACTTCTCCTCCTTCAAAAGACTCTAAATCTTTACCTTTCTCATCATTCATTCTTTTCTTCCTGCCTCAGGGGATACATGTCCCCCTCAAAGACCAACTATTACAGTTGCACCTGTATTCCCATCCCCTTCTGCCACAAACAGGGCCTTCCCTTCCAGGTATCCCCTCTCGAGGCAGCATCTCACTGTAATAAAGTGTTCTATTTAACAACGTGGGTGCTGAACCAGACAGTCTGAGTTCAAGTCCTGACTGAGTTATCACTGTTACTACTAGCTATGTGACCTTATATAAATTAAGATTTCATTGCCTTAGTTTCTTCATCTTCAAAATGGGTATAATAATAGTAGCTAATCTAATAGGATTGCTGTGAGAATTAAATAAGTATATATATTTAAAGAACTTAGGATATTATCATGACACCAAATAAGTGCTCAATATATGCTACCATCAATTTTCTTAACTGAGCTAGTCAGTCAGAGAAGAACAGAAGATGGATAAGAGACATTGAGAGAATGATAAAAATGTGAAGTATTCTTTAAAGGACAGGGGAGAAGGAACAAATCAGGCAAAAATTAAGAACAGACGGCAGTAATGTGAATCCAGTTAATATTATTGACTGTCAATCCAGCTGTTTCACTGCTATGTATATACCCCAAGAAAAAAGAAAGCATATGTCCATACAAAACCTTGTATATAAATGTTCATAGCATCATTTTCCATAATAGACAACAAGTGGAAACGACCCAAATGTCCAGCAATTAATGGGGTATAAATAAAGTGTACTATACCTATGCAATGAAAATTTGGTAATAAAAAGGAATGAACTGCTGATACATGCTACTGCACAGATGAACCTTAAAAACATTATGCTAAGTGAAAGAAGCTAGTCACAAAGGACCCCATATACTATGATTCCATCTATATGAAATGTCCAGAACAGGCAAATCTATAGAGACAAAAAGCAATTAGTGATTGCCTAGGGCCGGAGAAGGGAGGATTGGGGATAAGGGTGGGAAGCTGAAACAGTACAGGATTTCTTCTTGGGATGATGAAAATATTCTAAAATCAATTGTGGTGATGGCTGCATAATTCTGTAGAAATTATAAAAATTATTGAATTGTATCCTTTAAATGGATTAGTTGGATGGCATATGAATTATATTTCAATAGAATTGTTGCAAATAAAAAAATGAAGTGGAGGCAAAGCAGAAGACAATGGTCTCAAGATTCACTGTACTCTCAACATGGTAGATTTTGTAGCATATCATTTTAGTCCTTTCCCTTTCTAATGCAGAACTGCTTTCTTAAAACTTTCAGTCACATTTTCCTATAGAACTGCATACTTCAATATTGGGATTGCCATCTTATTTCATCATTTTCCCACTATGAACATCTGACAGTCGGTCAGTTTAAGAAGATACTTGTTTGGGTTACCTAATACTCTGAATTTCAAGGATGTCTCTAAATCTAAGAATCTTGTGGTATCTATTATATCTTTAAGACCAAATAAAAGAGCAGAGTGTTAATTAGGTAGACAGTAATTTCAGAAGCACTTTACTTTTAAAATATTTTCTAAAAATACTTAGTACTAAAGCCTTTGCAAAAGCATATCTACTCCAAGGTTGGGAGCAGGACTTGCCTTTTGTAGGAAAAAAAAAAAGGCTTACTGTCCTCCCACAATTAGCAAGGCCATTTGCTTTTTGGATAAACTATCACTTTTAGCAAATCATATCCTGTTCTCTGATCCTTTGATTAGTCATGTGTACATACAGAACTGATTTCAGTGCTTCTTGACGAGTCTTGCACAACATCATCAAAGGTTTATTATCTCTAGGAACTGAGAACCCTTACATTGTGCAGGAAGAGATTTCTGTGATCTACTTTAAAACAAAATACAGGGCATTAATGATTAACCCGTAATCTCCATCAATTTTAATACATTTTTATATATTCTATTCTCATTCTTCTCTCTCTCTCCCTCTCTCTTACACACACACACACACACACACACACACACACACACACACATGCAATTCATCCCAAGGAAGTTTGGACAAAAAAAATATAATAGGTCTTCTTGGATATATATGGAAAATATCATTGAGGTACTGGCATTTGGCCTTTTTAAATCACCTAACACAGGAGATCTGAATAGATCCATGTTCTACATTCATTGAAAGAATTAAATTGTTCACTTTTTGGAAAAGCGTGTGTGTGTGTGTGTGTGTGTGTGTGTAATCAATTTCAGTGTACTTTCTTCTTTATCAATGATTTGCCAACACATTATCAAGCTGCTGTAATTAAGGGGGTAGTCATAATTCAGAGTGACCTGGTACATGGAACAGCAACTTACAACTAAACATTATACCAGACATTTAAAACATACATCTAAGGAAATGTGGAAAAAATCTGAGCAATAGGATAATCAGGAAGAGATTTTCTCATTTTGTGACTTAAAGAGAGTAGCTCTACCTTCATGTTAAGAATTGATGCTCTAAAAATTAAACAGCTCTTCAAAAATCTCATTTTAGTTTTTCTAATATTTACAGAATTAAGAGAGCCAAGACTATTTTTCTCTGAAAAAAAGTTATTTGTAAATTCCCCTTGCACCTATTTTTAAGGAATTCAGTTATGAAACTGGGGAGTATTTTCTCAGGAAATACTCATCATGGAAAAATTTGGTACTTCTATTCCATCCAAATGTGCGGGTTTTTTAAATTACCTAATTTTCTAATAAAAATCATAAACCAAAAAATAATAAACCAGAAATTGCCTTTAGACACATATCTTCTCAAAAGATATCACAGGATTTCTGTTTAAAGAATAGTGATATTTGGCTTCACATAGTAAACAAGAGAGAATTTTCTCCCTTTATCATGTGATGTAAATTCATTAAATAAAATAAATTCTAAAAGGCAAATTCTGGTTTTATATAATTCCCATTTTAGCATGTCAATCTTTTTCAAAAAAACACTATTTGGTTTAAAAATTGGGAATTATTTTCCTCCTTCTCCATCACTGATACCACCTACGCTGTTACTCAGTAGTAAGTGCTGAATATATGTTGAGTTGAAAGGAGATGTCTTGTAAATTGACTCTCTTTCAGAGGTGTCAGCAATTAGACTTGCTACCTGATTTTTCACAATTGAACAATGAATGATTTTAGACCCTAAGGATATATGTTAGTGTTATTCTCAGGCCTGCCAAACGAATAGTTAGAAATATTTTAAGTCTATAAAAAATACTGCACATTACAGTTATCAAAATATCCTTACAGGCTGGATGCAGTGGCTCATGCCTGTAATCCCAGCACTGTGGGAGGCTGAGGGGGGCAGGTCACTTGAGCCCAGGAGTTCGAGATCTGCCTGGGCAACATAGCGAAACCTCGTTTCTCAAAAAAATACAAAAATTAGCCCAGGGTGGTGGCACCTGCCTGTGATCTTAGCTACTTGGGAGTCTGAGGTAGGGGAATTGCCTGAGCCCAGGAGGTCAAGGCTGCAGTGAGCAGTGATCACGCCACTGAACTCTAGCCTGGGTGACAGAGCAAGACCCTATCTCAAAAAAAGAAAAAGAAAGAATAAAAATCTTTACATGCTTTACACACATCAACCATAGTTATTGGGAGTTTCCATGCTGTTAACAATTCTGTTATGCCAAGCTACGACTATTCTTACTTTCCAGTAAATGAACATTCTTTAATAGATGTGGTCAACTGCAGCAATGTCAGTGACTGACAATTTTCTGCCGGATCAGATACCCAGATTCAGGGAGGCAAGATTTCTCCAAACATCTCTAAGTCCAGTTAATACAAGTAGTTCTATCAAGACTTTGGGCTTTACATTGAAATCATTAGCAGAATTTTGAGGAGGAGAGAGGAAAGGAGTGTATTATCAACATATGATGGAGAGAAAATCCCACGAGTCTTGTAACAAAAATGGATCAAAGTAAGACGTAGAAGATAAAATTAAGATAATAATAATAATAATTCAAAACAAGATGATTTTTTTAAATCCTAAGAAGTAGCAAGTGAATACAACTTCCTCCAGTAGTTGTAAGGAAACCAGGAGAAGGAGAAAGAGACTCAGGTTCTAGGCAGTGAGTAGATTGTGCTTCAGTTGTTCTTGTGTAGTAAGTTAAATGCTTAGGGAGGCACATTCCCTCTTTCAGGTCAGCAGGGTACCATTTAGTGCATTACTGCTGAGGTACCCTGGTGACCTGAATGAATTAATGCAGCTTCCAAAGGTGCTTAACTTGCAAACACTGAGAGCTCAGGCACTAGAAGTGATAAATATTCTATTAGTCCTTTCTATTTACTATACCAAATACCCAAACATGCCAGTAAAAGGAAGACTTTTAAAAATCTCTGTCATCCCAGGACATACAGCAGCTAACAATTTTAACAACAGTTTCTCCTTCCTGTTCATAGGTGACCCAGTGGGTTTAAGTTCATCATCTCAGTAGACTACATTCATGTGCACAAACCTACCAGCCAGCTCTTACTACATCTGCAATACCTTTAAGAAAATCTGCTTGCTTGAAGAAGTGAAAATGCGCTACTTTCCCATAACCTGCTCTTCCTATCCTCAAATATAGAAGTCTTCTTAATTAAAAAACCTTATTAATGTGGGCTAGGGGCATAAGCTGAAAAGAGGCCAAGGTTAGAATTCCAGCCCAGCCTCTTACTATCTATAAGGACTCAAGCAAGGTGTTTTTCTCTGAATCTGTTTCCTCATATGTCAGAGTATAATAATAGCATATGGCTGTTAGGAAAAGTATGTGAAGTAATGTACACAAAGAGTTTAACTTACATGATTATTGTAAGTATGTTCTCTCCAAAAAGTAATGCCATTGTAAAAGGCAATAAATAAGTAAGTCAATTGTCAATATGGGTTCACTGTTGACAGATTATCTGGCATCAGGAGGGTTTTTTTTTGTAAAATTCTTCTGAATATCCCATAAATTTTATATAGATAGTAAATTGCCAACTCTATCGATAAATGAGGCCTTCTTGCAAAAGGACATGTAATCATAGACTACAAATCATTATTTTAAAGCTTTAAAAGCTTTCCTCCCAAACTGGAGTTAACTGTTACAGTTGGATTTATCAATAGATCATTTCTTCCCACATTCAGCCCTGTATTCCAATAATTTTATTAGCAGATATCGAGGAACAAATAGTTCTTCAATCATAACCTTTCTCTGCACTACTCCTTAAAAATTGCTTGATGGAAAAATATAGTCCTAACACTAACCCCTTAAGCAGCAGAAGAGAGAAATGTATATTTTATGCTAGTACTTACAATGAAATAAAGTCTATAGGAAATTCTAAATCAAAAGAATATGATCTCCATACACTTTAATATTTATGTATGCACATTTAATTTATGTAAGTTCAAGATTACAAAATTTCCTTAAAGATAAGGAAAATAAAATGTTAATAAAATGGTGTAAAACCAAGTGAAATAAAATATGGTCACAACAACTGTTTTTATCTGTGATAATAACACTGTAACTGGTCATTACAATAATGTATCTTTAAGCAGTACATTCATTGACCTTATTGTAAATTGAATTTACAGAGGTTTCCCAAGAGTTATACTACATTTTTATCCTGGTTATTTAAAGGGGTGGATGGTAGTTGTAATTAGACACATTTTGCATTTCTTTTTTTTTTTTTTTTTTTAAGATGGAGTCTTGTTCTGTTGCCCAGGCTGGAGTGCAGTGGCGCAATCTCGGCTCACTGCAACCTCCACCTCCTGGGTTCAAGAAATTCTCCTGCCTCAGCCTCCCGAGTAGCTGGGACTACAGGTGTGCACCACCATTGCTGGCTAATTTTTGTGTTTTTAGTAGAGTCAGGGTTTCACCAGGCTGGTCTCGAACTCCTGACCTCATGATCCACCCGCCTCAGCCTCTCAAAGTGCTGGGATCACAGGCGTGAGCCACCACGCCTGGCCTGCATTCTTTATTATGTGGTTTTCTTCTTCATATTCTAGGAGATGCATTAGTAGCAACATCCTCATGTTTGAAAACTACATATATGTCCTAACAAGTAGAAAAGCTCTATCCTGCCCTCAAGTTCCCACCATAATCGTTGTCTAAAACTGATCAATAAAGTCTTGCTATGCAATAGGGCAATAAAAGTAAGCAAAAACACAGAAGTGACATTATACTACATCTACTGATGACTCAAAAGACCACTCACATGCAGCCCTTTGACTAAACATTGCTGAAAAAATGCATGGAAACTCTTGATGACTACGTCCATAGATTTAACTCTGAACAACTTTAATGTCCCCGACATCTAAGCACCAAATGTAACCCATAATATTGGTGAGCAGAATGAGTTAGGAAGTATCACCTTAGAAAACTCTTTGTCTCTGAGCAGCACTTAGAAAGATGGCTTATATTCCATCACATCAATGGGACACAGCCACCATACCAGACACTTCAAAACCTTTCACATAGTAAGTGTTCAATAAGTGCTTCTATATTTACCAGAAGTAAAAATTGAGATATCGTCTGTGTATTCTGCTAACAGAATGGTGGCCTTTGTGACTGTTATACTAATCGCCATCCTCTTGAGTTATAGAATCCGTGAAGGTGTTTCCTCACGGTTATTGGTGGCTGTGCCTCCATGCCTGTCCTTCACCTTTCAAACAAATCAAATCCTCCCATATGCTCTCCTGGAATAGGCTGATAATTTGGGGGGCAGGCAGAAAGCACCTTTTAAGGCTTGAATTTCCAGCAACATTTCCAGCAAAGTTCAGGAAGGCCAGATGTTCTGGAAGCAGAACCACGGTCATTATACACACGCCGGCTCCTCCTCACTCCACCCAGGGCCAAGACCCTTTCAGCAGTGTGAGGCCTGGTTAACATATGACTTTCACTGCATTATGGCATGGCATCCCAACACCCACTTGAACATCTCAGCAATTTTAAACAAGCTCCAATGACGGGGACTATTACATTTAAGCCACAGAAACACACAGGGAGAGCACATTAATTATGAGAGAACACCTTTGTCTGCATTACCTAAATGACCTCAGGGTGGGTGATAAATGAGCAATTTAGCTCTTTTGATTAAATCACACCTGCACTTCACATGAAATAGAATGAACACAAGTTACACAAAAAAATGTAATGTAAATCATAAAGTAGGAGTTGACATGAATGGGGGTGCCAAATTGACTCTGTTTCTGAGGTGTGGTGTGTTGTTGTTGTGGTGGTGGTGGTGGTACGTGGCGGTGGTGGTGGTGGTCGTGTGTGTGTGTGTGTTCAGGAGTAAATGAAGAAAGCTCTTAAGGAGGGGCACTGCTCTACCTAACCCCAATCCCTGACATAATCACTCCACTCCACACAAACATTAGAAATTCCTCCAGATCAGGCAGTTCCTTTTTAAAAAATGCACGCTGAAAAAGACTTCCAAGTCAATTACACCTTTGGAGGCACGACTCTGCTTTTATAAAAAGGCTTCATTCCCCTTAATTAAAAGAACGCTAGTTTTCTGTGGGGAATTAGATAGGTAATCTTGCAAGATGGGATATTTCCATGAAGAGAAGACCTAGGTGGGGTAAAACAGTAAGGATTTCAGGAAAACAGAAAAGAGCATAAGAGTATATTCCTGATGTGTAGGCAGACGGTGGCGTTGGTTAAGAAAAGACATACAGAAAATAGAGTAGGTGGGTTCTAATAACACACTTTGCTTTCTTTAAATTTTGTCTGGGTTTGATAACAATTTCACACAATAAAAATCATTCTATCTATCCTGACATGGATGTAGTAAGTTGCTAATGCCTGGTCTTAGTCAATCTTCCTAGGGATTGATATCTATCTATCTGTCTATCATCTATCTATCTATCTATCTATCTATCTATCTATCTATCTATCTCTCTATCCTTTGATTGACAGATTTTTCGTCACTTTTCTTTTCTGATACGGTACAAAGAGGGTTCTCAGCTCACAATGTAATATATTACTTGGCATGTGAATGCAGTGAGAAAGTCCATATTTGTGCTGAAGTAGCCATGTTATAACACACAGCCGTGCTTCAGCAAAAGTCAAGCTTAAAAACAGAAGTAGACGTAGTTGATAGGGCTGGCCAATTGCATTTGTTCTGAAAACACCAGGGATTTATTAGTTGCTATTAGCAAACCAACTCCTCTTTATTTAATCCATGTATTTATAAGTTATAAGTATTATGCAAGTATGTACTATTCTACTAGAGAAACTGTTTTTTTCAATCTCTGCCCTGTCTATTTATATAAGAATACAATAGAATAATTTGAACTGTGATTAGTTTTTTTTAAAACAAATCCTGCAACTGGAATTAAATTTCACACTGCATTTCAACCTTGAAATGAACATAAATCTGAAACTAATACAAAAGTGCAAAGATTTCCATATTCAGGTTAATGTTTAGTAACAGAAAAGAATAACTTTTGTTTATCTCTGAAAACAGCTTTCTTCATCTAAACAAATGACTAGAATAAGATTAAGAAAAACTTGTTTTGGTTTCTTAGATACACACACATATTCCAATTTTTTTTCACACAATGACTTTTATGTAAATGTGTACCACACAATCTCCTGGCCTCCTTTACCATCACACCGGGACAATGACAGTTCAATAATTGAAATGGTACATATCTCGTATATTTGATTTTAAATTGCAAAGTTGGATTCAGGTCTATTGAAATGAAAATACCTGTGACTGTTTGTTAATTCCAAACCGATCGGGTTATTATTTCCTACTAAGAAAAAAAAAGGCACAAAAAGGTAGATGAACCTAATTATTCCATTTTTTAAATTTCCTTTACACATACTGTTCCCAATATGCCTCTTTGCATTCTCCTCTGTGGGCCTCCCCAACACCTTGATTTTAGTTCTTAACCAGGATTCTTTAATCCATAACATGGATAATGAGAAAAACCCAAAAAATGCTCCACGGGGGAATGTTACACTAAAAGTTACCTAGGACTAAATCCCAAGTGTGTTCCTTTGCTCACCATGCAGACAGGCAATTTGTTCACTGCTTTCAGTCAATTTGATATCCAAATATGAAAAAGGCATTATGGAATTCAGACAGACTACTCTGCTTCACTACTAGCAGATGCAGGAAGGAAAAAAAGAGGTAGTATAATTAAGGCTTTGACTTTGAACAAGCAAAGCTGTGAACACCTCACTTATAAATACATATAATATTAAAAGAGCAGCCGAAGTACAGATGCAGCAAGAGTATTTCTATGTCCTGCACTGAATGGTGGTTAGACCAATCAGCTGGCCAGAAAAGTCTTGGCCATACTGAGCCAAGAACAAACTAAACTGTAAATCTGAAATATTGCCAGTTTCATTTGTTCTTCCTCAATTTGAACGTGTAGTGCTCTGTGGTTTTCATTATATCTTTTTACTAGACTCTTTAGAAAAAGTTGGAGATCATTTAAGGGGTAGACAAAATTACAGTGCATTTTTGAAAAATAAAGGCTGGAAGTAAAGGAGTTTCTTTAATTTGTTCCTTAGTTGATTCGTTAATCCATCACTCATTCTACAAATATTTATTGAGAACCATTTATTTTATCAGTTGACTAAAATTTGTAAAGAATAGGAACACATGAAATTAGAAGAATATAATTAAATCTAATAAATGGGTTAGCTGAAAAACTGCTGTTTTATACACACACAGACACACACATTCACTTTGCAAGATTGATTGTAGCTAGCTATATATTTTGTATTTATTAATCTCACTTTGAATACATATTCAAACATTAAAAGTAAAGATTATGGGCAATCTTCAGTTTCATCTTATTGTTTTATTTTCCTAGAGCAATTTTGTTTCATCAATCAAATTTCTGGAGGAAAAGTCCAAATTTAGTAGTGCTTAGCACTTCAGAGACTCTCACTTGAAGAAATGGGTAAGATTTTCTTAACAGTAACAAAATTGCTTTTAAAAAAATTCTAAGGAAAATAATGCTGCCAAAAATGAATATAGCTTTGTTTGTTTTTGCAGTCATCATTAGCAATAGGCATAAAGGTATTCTTTTTTTTGAGTCCATATGGAAAGATCATCAACACATTCTGCCTCTGGGTTCTTTGCCAAAATACCATAACCCACAAGCCTTCTACCTTAAACATAAAAGGAAAGGTGTTGTTCTGGTTAAATAAAGAAATATTTTTTACTAGCATACATCTAATGTTAAAGCTGCCTAAATCCTGCCAAATATATTAAAAACAACATCTGTAAAACAGATTTTCATTACATTGATCAGTTTCAAGTCAAGCAGCCAGGCAGATGATGCTTCTAAGCTAACCTTAACCTTTAACTTTTAACCTCCTTAACCTAGAATAAGGACACACTTTTAGGTAATGCTGCTTCAGTTTGACAATGCAGAGGTAAAGTGGCCTATTCAAATTGAAATGACACATCACCACATTTAGTGTTATGAATCAATATGTTGTCAATAACAAGACAAGCTGTTTTCTCGCAGCTCTGTATTTGTCTTATAACTGCTACTTGTCACTTCCCCTTAATGTTTAAATAATTCATGATGCAAAATGATGTAAATTAAACTCCTAATGAAAATGAATTTTATAGAGGAGATTACTGTCTAGCCATTAACTCTGAAACTATTTTAAGTCTAATTTTAATATTTTCGCCATCATTTTTTTCTAGGCTCAGGCCAAGTTGTTACGTTCTCATTTAAAAGCAATTAATGTTACTTATGAACCACTTTTATTTTGCCAACACAAGCCAACCAAGCTTGCTAATATCCTCATTACTGCACTTGAAAATCCTCTATGATTCACAGTTTCTGAAATCAGTTTAGAAGTGGAATCCTCAACACAATGCTACTTGGAATATTTTTTTCAGTTACTAGTAGAAATAATGAATCCTTCTTGAAAGAAAATGCAAAAGAATAAAGTTCAATTGTCTAATACCAAGTCTCAATAGCTCAAATATTTATCTCTTCAATCTTCTATTAATTCAAGATAAGTTTGTTCAAAGTTTATTTGCTGACCATATTTAAACATTGTACTGAACAAGGATACTTAGGTATTTAAGAGATAAACAACTAAAGAAGAGTAAATTTTTATATGATTTATAACATTTTTAAGGAAAGAGTACACCTTTCAGTTGTGGGATCTGAAGCTCTCTCTGCTTTAAGGCCCTCTTTATAATCATGCTTTTGTCTTAATTGGTTGTTATAAATTCAAAGACAACATCCAACTCTCCATGAAAAGGAACTTCAAGGGTAACTGTGGCACCAAGCAAATTGCCCTGAAGAGAATGAGGTGGTCAATCCCTGCTTATGGAATGAATGGATAAACTTACACACACACACACACACACACACACACACACACGCACACATACATTTAAATAATCATCAAGCAGTTAGACTAAATGTTTTCTGAAAAAATAAACAATAACACCCCACCTTCCTTTAGGTTCCCACAAAAGATTAAAAAAACAGAAAATTTATACATTTATATCTTCCATTCACAACATGTTAATTTAAAGTGTTAGAGGAGCTGCATGAATATAAACACAGTTTATGAATATTCTATATAGCTCCCAGGGTCTAAATCTATTATTTATACAAACTTAATGTTTGTTTTTCTCTCCTAGGTATTTTAAAAGTTTTAATAGGTCAGGTATCAACAGAAAAAAGTAGACAATTGAACAGTTGTCAACTGTTGCTGCAAAACCTATGAATTATAATACAATTAATCCTTTATATTATATTTTCAATACTGTCAACTTAGAAGCTTTCCATCTCACATTAGGGCCTGCACTCCCTTCAAACTCTGTAACGTAACCCAAATCTAATGCTTTCATTATTGATCCACAGAGTGCCAATATCACAGGAAGAGTGTTACAAAGTCTCACACTGAGTCGTTAGGATTTTATGCACAGTACATTTATCTAGAATTTCAACTTCAAGAAACAACCCAAACACATAGTATTAGACAAATCCAAATAAATAATTCCTTCACCTAATCTAAACAGCCTCAACCTGCTCTTTTCATGTGTGGTTATAATTTTAAATAGTGTTAGAAAAGTCATAGGTTTGATAATCACTGGTTGACTCCTGATAGTATAGTTAACACTGATTTCTAGTACAAATCAATAGACAACACTTGCAAAATGGATTTTGTAATCATATTTAGAGCTTGTTACAATGACTAATGGTTTGCAATATTTTCTGAATTTTAATATCCTCTAGACAAAAAGAAGTTTTTAATAAGTTACCAAGTTATTCATCATAGTAATGAATGTGTTATATTTGTACATGAACCAAGACAATCAAGACAATCCAGTGAACAAACTGCAGAAAATATATTAATCAGTAATTAGGGTTTAGAAAAAGTCAAGACAAGTTCTGTAATAAATGGTGTTCATCACTTGCACGTATTCAGTACATCTGCATAGTTTTCCAAGTAAAGATAAAAGTATATTTGCCATTGTATAAAGCATTGTATAAATAAGCATATTTATCTATACCACACCCATTTAGGAGGAAAATATTGATAGGAAGACAGTCGTACAAAATAACAACAGAATTTACTTTTTTTAGAGACTTCCAAGGATGCTAAGGGAGAGTGTGTTTACTCAGTGCTACTGAGCACACACAAGAAAACAAAGAAACAAACATTATGTTTGGAGCGTCATTGTTTGTCACCAAACAAAATATTATGCATTCACAAGGTTGGGCACTGATTTTGTCTTCTGCTCCCTGTAACCATTTACATTTAGCCAAGAGTGGTGCTAGGTTCAAAAAAAAAAAAAATCAATAGGTTTAAAAAGTATTATTTTATATATAACACTATCCCCCAAATTCTTTTATTTTGGGGAAGCCAGTGAAGAAATAAATGCCACTGAGACAGGTGTAAGTGAGACATAGGGTAAAACTTTATAAATAAAGCCTTCAATTCCATATATTTCAATATGTTTTTATAATGTTAATCAGAAACTGTGCCCCCTGCCCTTTGATGTTTTTTCTCTTTTTCTTTTTCTTAATTTGGAGACTTGTGCTCCAAGCTCTGAAAGAGTTAATTCCCTTTTCTAGTCTGTGCCAACGGAAATGGATGTCACTGCTTACCTTGTAGAGCTTCAGGGCCGCCTCGTGCCTGTGATTGGTGGTATGCAAGCGTAATTTATCCACACTGTTGGTGTAATAGTCACAGGCGTTACATTTTAGGTGAACAGGGTTGCCAATGGCAATACACTTCAACCTCCA